>NW_010972653.1:1026347-1027090 GCF_000737465.1 Haliaeetus leucocephalus
GCCCGCCAGGATGAGCGGCTCCGGCCCGGAGGCGACCCGGCCCGGCGACGGCGCGGAGGTGCGGCTGCAGGAGGCCGAGCAGGACTGGGCGGCCGCCAAGGCTTTCTACGACAACCTGGCTTCCAAGAGACCCCGGCCGGTGAGTGCGGGCGGGACGGGGACGGGGACTGGGACGGGGACGGGGACGGGGGGGTCCCCGAGGCCGGGGACACCCCCGAGGCCGGGGGCTGCGGGCCGGCGCTACCCTCCGGCCGCTCCGCAGCCCAAGCCCCAGCACGCCATCACGGTAGCGGTCTCCTCCCGAGCCCTCTTCGACCTGGTGGAGGAGCGGCGGATCTACGAGGAGCACGGCTTGGAGAAGTACGTGGAGTACCAGCAGGACAACGAGAACGTCACCCTCAAACCCGGACCGGCTTTCTACTTCGTCAAGGTACCCGGCGCGAACCGGGGCGGGCTGGCCCGGCGAGGGTGGGGGGGGTGGGGGTGCTGCGGAGGATGCTGCGAGGCCAAATTTGGGGAAGAGGAAGAGCCCGAAGCCTCCTCGGGCGGGGCTGACCCTGCCCCGCCGAAACGTGCCGGGGACTCGTTCCCTCGGCGGTGGGCTCGCCGCGGCCGGGGAGCCCGGCACCACCTCCGCATCTCCCCGCCACCCCCGGGCACCCCTCCTCTCTGCCCCCCCCCGCCGGCACTAACGCTGAGCGCCTGCGGGACATCCCGGACTGCCGGCCTCACCGGCACCGGCG
>NW_010972653.1:1027100-1039761 GCF_000737465.1 Haliaeetus leucocephalus
GCGGCGCCCCCGCGGCGTCACCGCTCGTGTCCCGGCGCGGGTGAGGAGCAGCCCGCGCTGTCGGCGGGGCGCACGAAGCGCTTTTCCTTTTAAGACTGTTTCCAGCGAAGCCAGGCCCCCAGGTCGTTGTAAGTTTGCTGCAGCCTCTTCCCCTCCCCAAAAAGCCAGAACCAAAACATCTTAGTTCCTCATTCCATTTTTACGCCGCACTCGTAATAGGACTCCTATGATTAAAGACGGCGTGGATTCCATATCATTTGGATTACTTTATTCAGAAATGAACATACTTTTTTTCTTTCTTGGTCAGCTTTAATTTTTCCTTGCTTTCGTTGTCACCCTGGAAATTGTTCTTGAGGACCAGCAAAAGAAATTAGACCACCTAGTTGGGAGTCAGCGTTTAAGCAGAGGTGAAACGGAGTGTTTTGCTTTCATTGCACGAGATAAGAGAAATGGCCAAGGTAAACAGCCTCCAGCATGGAAAGCAAGTGAAATTACAAAAGAAAAAACCAAAAAATATGTATGGTGTTGAGGAACACAGGTTTTAGTGGGACTGACTTGAAAAAATGCCATCTACACAGTTCGTGTCCATTGAGAATTGTTTGATAAGCTCTACCGCAGCAATTTTAGAAAATTTATTAAACCATAATTAGCAGTCATACTTGCTGACAGCAGAGTTGTGGCAGAACACTTACTCCAGGTTTTAAAAGCAGACTTTCATTACTTCAGTTTTACTCTCTGGAATTTAAAACATTTTCCGCATTGATCACTTTCTGGAAGTACAGGGTGGAAAAATTACTTATGTCAATACCCACGCTGTTGTAAGTATAACAGACAGCTGTTAATGGCATTAATAGCACAAGCACTGTAAAGGTGGTGTTAACATAAAAGTGTGGTCATAAAATAATTCACTTTGTACACCAGTGAGGCTAGGCCGACTAGTGAATTTACTGCATCTTTTCCTATCTGTAGCAGCTAGAGATAGCAGCCCTGCTAGCACAGTCAGTTTTCAAGAGATTTGTTAGAGTTCAGTGTCAAATTCACTTTGAATTTAAGCAAAGTTTGACTGTTTTAACTCTTCATGCTTTGAAAATCAGAGCTGTTAGCCGTGCTCAGCTAAATGCACCTTGACCTCCGTTCCCTTCCGGTATGCTATTTGCGTTTGAATTCTTTATATTTTTTAAGATACTCATAAACTGCTTAGTCACAGGAATCATTAGGCTAGAGAACTGTGGGTTTGTTGGGTGATACTTTCTACTTGGAGACAAGGAAGGCAAAAAGGAATAATGTATTTTGTTTGGATAACTTTATTGAAATCTTTAAGGTACTAAGTTAAAAGGATTATATCTCATGCTTGTAGAACTTTAAGAATCTTCATCACAGGCCAGGATCTCCTTGGGCTGCAAAGCATACAGGCACTGGACAACAAATGGCATCTCCTCCTCCACTCCCCCCTATTCTCTAATACTTTAAGAAATTGCCAGTGTAGTAGAGTATTAGCAATAGAAATGGGTTATGACCACATACTAAGATTTTTTCCTAGGCCTTATACCAGGCCTTCACTTAGAGTTTTCCTAGGCACAGTCCCACATGACATAGCCATGCTTTTTAAAGTGAGATTCCCAGAATTTAATAATGAAATCTGTATTTTAATTCTTAACAACTGACCTGACTTTGTAAAGCATCTTAATGAAAATCAACCCATCTTGCATTCATCTGATGTTTCATTGTTGACTTTGTTGCCGTAATCCCAAGGAATTCCATTCAACGGCCAAGATCCCAAAGCAGAGGTCTGTGAATAAACCTAGAGCAAAAAGCAGACCTTACCCCAAAGGGTTAAGATTCTAAATAAGATGAGAGAACAGATGGATACAGAGAGAGATGAGCAGATGAAAGGCCAAGGACACAAGAATGCCAAACTGTGCATGTAACATGTTGGCCCATTATCTTTAAAGAGATCTCAAATGAATCAAAATCTGGCTCGTTCAGTACTGCAGTTAGAAATTGCCAAGGTAATCATGTTTGATAGGATATGACTTTGTACTCATTACTTAAGGACAGTCTTTGACACCTGACCACCTGAACTGTGTCAGTAAATCTTTGCATAAGTATGTGGCCCCAATTCACATTTGTGCATGCAAAACAAATAGTTTACGCTTTCTCCTTGATTTCACAAGAACAATTTTCAAGTGGACGAGGAAGTCCAAGTTTGAGGTGGACAAGGAAAAAAAAAGATTAATAGGTATTGTGATAATGTTCAGCAATGCATTGATTTATTCTGGATGATTATGGTGTCCCAAGAAAAAGGATTTCCATGATAAAGTTAAATTCTGTAACTCGGCAAAAGGAAGTTACTTGCTGCCTTTCAAATGAACCCAGTCAAATGGTTGCTGGGAGCAGGAGAGCAGAAAGGAATAAAACAAGTTGGGCAAGTTAAACTATCAGGTGTTTCACATTCCCCTTCAAGACAGTCCTATCACTGAAACCACAGTGATTAAGAAACAAGGCACATTCCACTTGTCTATTGACTTGCACATTTTTAACCTGCAGGCGCTGGAGCATGTCAATGCCCGGCTTCTTGAGCTGTACCCTGATGATGAAGAACGATTTGATATTGTTCTGATGACTAATAACCATGCCCAAGTGGGAGTGAGACTGATAAACAGCATCAATCACTATGGTAAGTAAAATAAATACTACCTTGTAGAACTGCTTGCTTGTTACATAATAAAATGAATTAATTTTATTTTTCCTATTCCTGCCTTGGTAAAAGCAGCTTCTTGGTACTGACACCCATTCCTCAGAGGATGATACTTATTTTGGGGTGTCAGCATAAGTGAGAAAGTGTTAAACAGTATTTGATCCAAAGCTCTAGATTTAACTTGTCAGGTATGAATCTTAATTTCTGAGAAGTCCTTATACTTTTTGTTGTTTGGTATTTGTGCCCCCCTATACATGTACCTTCAGAGCAGTTATTCTGCTGTCTTAGAAGGATTTATTTTTTTAAAAAATTCTCAAGGAGGAAGGGCTGATCAAACATTGTAGTCTAACTTGTTGAAATTATGGTGAACAAATTTTTTTTTTTAAGTTTACTGTCAGCTGTAGGCTAGCATACCTTTTAATGGGTTCCTTTTACAGGTTTGTAGTGTCAAGGCAGAGTCACACCTTGTTGTGCTGTTCTTACTTTAGGCTTAACAATTGAACGTTTCTGTATGACGGGAGGAAAAAGTCCTATTGGTTACCTGACTGCGTACCTTACGAACTTGTACCTCTCAGCAGACTCTGAAAAAGTGCAAGAAGCTATAGAAGCAGGTTTGAATTGACTCGCTTTTGTTCTCTCTCTGTTGAGCTTGTTAGAAAATGAATATTATGTGTCTTTCACAGAAAGTAGTACTGCTGCATCAAATGCAGAAAGTCACAATTTTGTATGGTGCAACCTTATAACTTATTTTTACTTACTGAAATAAAATTAGGTTTTTTCTCTGTATTATTATTGCTCTCTGACCCCTCAGCCTGCTGATAATGACAACTTAATCACCCTCTACCATTGTCACACCTTTCTGTTTTCTTTCTTTCTTCTTCTCTTTTCTCTTTCTACAAGCAATGAACTCCCATACACACCTCCTTACCTCTGTTCAACTTCTATTTGAATAGAGCAATTTCTTTGATATGACTTAACAAAAGCCAACTTCTGTGTTGTGTAAGGAGTTAAAAAATAGCAAATAGTTTGATTCAGTGGTCTCCTTGGAACTTCCTGCTTTGTCTCAGCACACCTTGGGGACCATTTTTGTATATTCTTATCATATAAGTAGAAGGAAGCATGTCTAAGAAGTTATGTCAGTGGGACAGCTTCCATACATATGTGTTTCAGAACAGCCATTACTAATTAGCTTTAGTGATCGTTTCTGCTCACCATATATAAAGGTCACCACAAATAAGTTGTTGGAACTGAACTGCTGACAGTTTAATGAATGACTCTGCAGGACATGCTAACCGAGGTTCTCTGATCCATTTTCAGGCATAGCATCAGCTACGATGTTTGCTGCCAACAAAGATGTTGCATACTCGGATACACAGTTGAGGGTGGCATTTGATGGAGATGCGGTTCTCTTTTCTGATGAATCAGAACAGATTGTCAAAGAGCAAGGATTAGATAGATTTTTTGAACATGAACAGCTGAATGAAAATAAGCCTCTTGCACAGGTTTGTACTTCTTTGAATCAGTGAGTTTTCAAAACATCTGATGATTTTCACTGCTGCTGTCTTTCTCCAGTTCCCCCCAGTGTGTATGTAATTGCCCTATTTATTTACTTTTTCAAGGATAATCTTTAAAATGCATGTTTGACATAAAAGAGCCCACCATTGCAGTCCTTTCACCAGATCTCCCACTTCACTGAGAACTGCGTATATAAGACAGTGACTTACAGTTGTATTTTAATTGTATCATTAGAAAAATGAAAGGCTACTACTGATTTCCTTGATTATTTATGTTAATTTCAAACACCAGGATATTCTGGTTATTGAAACAGGGTAGTAGCTGAGCTTATTCCCAAGCAGACCTATGCCATTTGTCTAAAAACCACAAATATTTTAACATTAGCTTAAACTGAAAGACCAATTCTGCTATTGTTAAAAAAGGTATAAATTCATAATAAAAGCTTGGTTTCTGAAAGTGCTGGGCAGTGCAATACATTGCAGTTTGACCCAAACTATCACTTACTTCTTTTAATCGGAGTGTAATTCTAATATTGTCATTAATCTGGAAAGAGTTTAGTGATGCCTGTGTAATTAGGTCTCTTACTAGTTTTTGCACAGAAAAAAAATTGCAGCTCATGGTTCATAGTAAAAAGAGTTAAGTGTTTTTAAAGAACATTTTATTAAAGTTAAAGACTATAGTTATAACTTCATATTGTAAGAGATCGTGTAAGCCTTAATGAGAATCAGTTTACTACTGATCATACCATGTAGGATTATGGTTTTAACTTTTTTTCCAATTTGTGAATTCCTAGTGAGGGTGCAGACCCCTTTGGACATATTACATAGAGAATTTACTGAGTAGCATAGCATTAGGGAAGGAATCCTGTATGTAACTGGCAATGTGATAGAAAGCAAAAGAATGATTTTGGGAGCTGTGGACAAATACTTAATATGCTTGTGGTATTTCATACTCAGGGTCCTTTGAAAGGTTTTCTGGAAGACCTAGGGAAACTCCAGAAGAAGTTCTATGCGAAAAACGAACGATTAAATTGTCCTATAAGGACCTTCCTGGTCACAGCCAGAAGTGCAGCAAGCTCTGGAGCCAGAGTGCTGAAGACTCTTCGTAGCTGGGGTCTGGAGGTTGATGAGGCACTTTTCCTAGCGGGAGCTCCTAAAGGACCGATCCTGGTGAAAATCCGCCCTCATATTTTCTTTGATGACCAGATGTTTCACATCGAAGGAGCACAGAAATTAGGCACCATAGCTGCGCATGTTCCCTATGGCATTGCTCAGAAATACCACAAATCCACATGACTGGATGGCACCATTAACGATAAGGTTCTTAACTCAGCCAGCCTCTAACATACCAATAGTTATGTCTGAAAACCTCTACATTTGTATGTTGTAAGCACTATGTTTAAAGATTTAACTTTGGGCTAGAACAGCCTTTAAAGGAAATATTTTTAATATAGGTAAGTTTTTAATAGAGTTATTTTAATAGCATTCTTAAGCAGTTTAGGCTTTTTAGCCGTCTGGATCTAACACTGTGTTTTTGATATTAGGGAAAGGTTTGTACTGTTTTTATAGCTTGAGACAGGGAGAACAGTTATATTTTCTCTAAAAAACTGTTGACGGGTTATTTATAACAAAAATCATGCTGCAATGCTAGTCCTTGATGGTTATTTCTGATATTACCAAAAGCACAGTTTACATGTAAGTGTTTACTTGTTGGTGGTTTGCTTGTTAAGTATGTGTTCAGTAGGTTTGTTATCACAAGGTTTCAGCTTCCAGTGAAATGTTAGCTTATTTGATCTTGTGTTTAAAGGAACCCTTTATTATTCTATATTGTTTTCCTATTCTAATAAAGCTGGCTTTACAGAACGTTGTCATTTTTCTATGTAGAGGTTTTAGCATAATTTCCTATGCAGAGTTTGTGTAATCAGTGTCTCTGTGTCTCTTGCCTCCTTTGGATATTTAGAACCAGAAGTGAACACTTCCAGCCAAATTTGAGAGAGCGCTAGAATTCTCAAAGACACTTAAGTCCCAACAGATTTCATAGAGCTGGGCAGAAGTCAGAGATGCCGTGAGTATTTTGGCTGGCACAAAGACAGAAGCTTTAGAACATACCTTTATAACAGCAGAGAATCTACCTTAAATAATGCTGTTGATGGAACTCCTTGTTTCTTGACTAGATTCACTTAGGATTTACAGCTGGTTTGTGATCTGCGTGAACTCAGTTTGGCAACCTCATATGAGTTTCCAGGGGACAGGTGCCTGTTGCAACATAAATTCATGCAGATTTACACTGTAAGCCTATTCTACCTCTTTTATGCTAAGTTCCTGTATCTCAGTGTCATCCATGTACCTGAGTGTCTTCCAAGTGACGCAACTAACATCTGTCAGGTTTTGTTTGTTCTCTTCCTCTCCCTAGTGGAACAAGTGTCCTGTTTTATTTTTATTGTTGTTGTGAATTTGTACGAGAAGAGAGAAAACCAAAAGAAAGTGCTTTGCAGTGGGAGTAAAAGTTGGTGAAGGCTTGTGATGATCTGTGGTTCCTGGGGGAATTTACTCTAGAATCCCACGTTAGCCTCTAAGAAAGTTTGTTCTCTTCTGTCTGGATGAACTGTCCTGTTATTGCAGAAAGCTTCATTGCATTAATTGTGGTTTCCCTCCCAGAAACATAGGTAATCTTTTAAATGTTCTGGGTCCAAGCCACAAAGTTCTTTGAAAACAAAGGCGAAAGCCTTGATCCTGCCTGAAACTTGAATAAAGACCATTAGAAAGGTTTTTTTGTGTTCACACCAGCATGTGTTGTTGATGGGATGCACTGCAGATTTCTGGTGTACTTGGAATTTCGTAAGTGCTAAAGGCTTTGTGCCCAAAACGTATCACATTTCCCAGCCCAGCCAGGAGGTGAGGAAGACATGAATAAGTGAGGCCTGGTCATTGTCTGCCAGGATGGGATAGAGTTACCTCGCCAAATGGAGATTATAAAAAATGTTATTAGCAGGTGTTTTTATGTGAGAGTGCAGAATCAGCAAGGAATCCAAAAATATTCCTTAGCTGTGGAATATAAATGTGTGTGTACCTTCACCACAAAAGCATGGCTGCAAATTTCAGGAACACCGGTCCTGCCTTGATGAAGTGGAACATGGATCAGCCATTCTTCATCCCTGCGTTGTTAGAGCTGTAGAGGTTGGGTGCAGGAAAACAAACACTGTGCACAGATTGCTGGCACTTGATTCTCACTGAACATAGCAATTCAGGCTTGATAGTGGAAAAGGCTAATGGGATCCTTGATCCCTTTGGGACTCCAGAGGTGAGCTTCTTGTGCTGACAGGGTAAGCATGTAAATCTGAATAAATTGGAAACCGAATCATCTGGTCTATTATGTTTACCTTTATTTCCAATCAACCATCCACCTCCAGCAAAAATGAAACCTACTGACCTGGACATAGTTAGGAGCTTCCAGTTTTTACATCTTTTTTGGTCTAGACACACATAGTACTAGAGGACTACCTCTTGCAGTGCCATTCCTGACAGCACTAAGGCATGTGTGAAGAGAAGTAAAGAGTTCACATATTAAGTTTACATAGTAGAATATACATGCTTAGTTACAGAATTTAAATTGACATTAAAGTCCAGAAGTTGATGTTAAGGTCCACAATCACTTCTCCTAAGTTAGTTGAGCAAAACGCCCTTAGATGTTTGTTCAGATTATTCACTGCTTTTTAATTGTCAGGCAACTGTCCCAGGCTTGATGGCTGCTGCTTTGCATATCCAGCTGGCAGCACGTTGGGTGAGTGGAGCCTCATTCACTCATGCAAGTGCCATCCGGACTAATCTGGGTGTTTGGGGAGACTCAGGCCTGCCAAGTAGTCTCTGCCCATTAAAATTATTGTCTTCTGCTCCAAGGCATGGCTTGGCTACTGGAGCAAATAATAGTTTTCAAGAAAATTCTCTGAAATGGGATAGGACCTGAGGGAAAGGGGTTTCTATTTTTGTAGACATAAACCAGAATTGTCTCTTAATAGCATTCCAATCCACAAAACAAAACAAGCAAACAACAACAACAAAACCCAACAAAAAATGTCTTGCTTCTCATACTCACAAGGATACCATGAGTTTATGCCCTGGCACCTCATAACCCAAAGCCAGTCACAGTTACAATGGATAACATTTTCAGTAGGGGAATAGAGTGGAGTCCTATGGTTCTGGACTGTCCTGTCTCTTAGCCTGTTTATAACACTGGAAGACCAACTCATGAAAGAGAAACTGTCATCCCAGCCAAAACCTGGAAGAGGATTAATGGTAACACAGATTGAATTCTGTGTCGAAACAGAGCCTTGTCAGGCAAAGCCAGTCCTTGTTCTCTTAGCTTCCAAGTTTGTGCACCACATCAGGGAAGAGTCCAGGTAAGACAAATGGGAATGTCTCCTACTGCTACCAGTCCCCATGGACAAAAATACTGGAAATAAGATCCTGAAGGTGACTTCACTTTTTTTTTTTTTGTACAGGAGAACATATCCTCAGAGTGCATTGGATGCCTCTTACCACCTACCAAGACATGATAAACCCATGTTCCTCAGTTCCTTTGCACGTCCAAAACATCCTTTCAGTTTCCAGGCTAGCATGTCATGCATAGTGAAACAACCATCTGGAGGAAACAAAATAGTTCAGATGAAGATTTGGAGATGGTCATCATCGCATGCATTCCAACATGTGTCCTCCTGTGTTCCTGGACTGTGATCTGTTCTAAGGACTCTGGAATCAGAAGGCTCCTACATGCTGAGGAGGATCTTCAGGTACACTCCCTTGGGCTCCTCTGCCAGATCCTGTAACCTGCACTGGCATGCAATATTGCTAAAGAGAACACACCCATCTCCTTGAGTTGGGTAGAGAAAGCAATGAAGCAGGTCAATGTCTTAGGAGAAAAAGTAATTTTCAGTTACCCTGCTCAGTAGTATCTGGGACCAACACCATCTGAATACATATGTCATCCCTGCCTAGATGAGCAGCTTCTGATCACTATCACCCATGAGCTCCTGTGCACATGCTCCTTGCACTGAAGGCTGGATTGACCATCGATCAACCCAGGCAGGATCCTTGAGGCAGTGCCCCTCTAACACATTCACAGTCATCTGAAGTAGTAGGTATATCAGAGATGACTGCCAGAGTCCCCACTGCCAGATGCTGAATAGCAGACTCTTTACCCCCCACCAGGAAGATTTCTTACAGGATGAATCTGTTCCTCTAACAGGGCATTTCCTAGTTCTCTTGTCCTGGCATCTCATTGGCAACCACCGTCCCTTTCTCATGGTCCTTGGCTGCAAGGTTATTAGGCAGCAGAGGTGGGCATGGCTCCAACACCTCCCAGAGATATGACTTACTATAAGCAGAGCATATGGAAGAACACCTCAAACTGGTTACAGCTCTTACATCAGGTTAAGGATGCTCAAAGCCATCTCTGTCACAAGCAGACGCAATGGTGTGGCCTGGTTAAAATACCCTCTGGAGTAGCCATGAGTCTCACAATGCAGTGAAGAGCCAAGAATGAAGAGCGAAAGAGTTTTCTGTGGTGAAGACAAAGACAGAAGAGGTCTCTCAGCGAATCCAGCGTGTTTAGATGTGGTAGCCATACAGCCCTTAAACTGCCTGAGAAGTGTGACAGACAGAGGAGAGATGGTAAGGATACTTCCAAAAAACCCTGACACATTCCTTTAGCTATAACATGAGCTGAAGCATCAGAACAGACTGCAGCAATGTGAACAGACTGTGGGTAGCATCAACATGTGACAGTTAAGAGGAGGTTACTATTGCAAATTGTTGTCTCTAGACCAGCCACAAGAAACCTGACGGAAGGGTCATGTGTTTCCTCTTGGGTTTCTTACTCATTTCCCCAAATGTGCTAGGTCTTGACTCAAGACAGACATGCTTATTATCAGCCAAGCTTGTTTCTGGTGTCCCCCACAGACTGTTGTCTCCCTGGATTCTACCCACCTGCATGCTGGCCCGTAGTCCTGATCCTGAACTTCTCTTAATCCATGTTGTTTTATCCTCATTGTCCCTATCTTATTGCTAAATCTGCACTGAACCCTATTACTGCCTTTTTTTTCTTCTTCTTCTTTTTTTTTTTTTTGGTGAAACACCTTTTTTTAACTTACATTGCTCTTGGACAAAAGTCAGTTACCTTTTAGTTGTCTCTCGGTACATTTTTACTAGCAACTCTCCCAGGGCTAGGATGAAAATGATTTTAAATGAGTGAACTTCAGTGGCCACTCCTGACTCCCTGGATGGGTTCACGTTGCCTTGGGTGGGTTCATCAAGGTCTAGGATTAGTAAAGGGGGAGATCTGGAGACATGACATGAAGATGATGGCTGAAAACAAGTTTTGGGTTAAGGATTCAAAACTAAGTTGGCAGGTCTGAGGGGCTGTTGTGGTTTAACCCCAGACAGCAACTAAGTACCATGCAGCCGCTTGCTCACTTCCCCTCCTACCGCATGGGATAAGGTAGAGAATTGGGAGGGAAAAAAAGTAAAACTCGTGGGTTGAGATAAGAACAGGTTAGTAGGACAGAAAGGAAGAAAATAACAATGATGATAACAATAATAATAAAATGACAATAATAATAATAAAATAATTGGAATATACAAAACAAGTGATACACAATGCAGTTGCTCACCACTTGCCGACCAATGCCCAGTTAGTTCCCGAGCAGCGATCCACCCCGCCCAGCCAACTCCCCTCAGTTTATATACTGTACATGACGTCACACGGTATGGAATATCCCTTTGGCCTCTTTGGGTCAGCTGTCCTGGCTGTGTCCCCTCCCAACTTCATGTGCTCCTCCAGCCTTCTTGCTGGCTGGGGATGAGAAGCTGAAAAATCCTTGGCTTAGTCTAAACACTGCTTAGCAACAACTGAAAACATCAGTGTGTTATCAACACTATGCTCATACAAAATCCCAAACATAACACTATACCAGCTACTAGAAAGAAAATTAACTCTATCCCAGCCGATACCAGGACAGGAGCCCGAGGGTCTCAGTGCCAACAACTGGAGATATCCAGTCTGGGTGCGAGCTACCGGACAAACCAGCTATTCAAGGGACCCACATTATGTGCATATGTGAACCACTAGCACACTTCAAACTGGACAACAGGAAGAGACCAGCATCTGGGAAAAACCAGTGTCTCAGCTGGTGCCTGGGTCTCTGGGTATAGATATCGGACGGACTTAGGGTGCATGCTGGTATTTAAGAGACCAGTGAACGTAAGTGTGTGAGGTGAGTGAGTGGATGTATGCACATGTTCTGCAAGCAGCCTCCATTCCACTAGACTGGGATGGGACAGACCGCCTCAGTCCTGAAGTCCACTAAATGTGATTACCTCAAACAGGCTACCTCTAAGCTAATATTACTCAGCAGAAGGTGGTCCTCAAAGCAAGAGTTCAGCAGGGCTGACTGTCAGCTCACTGGTATGTTTAGACTCCAGAGTAGCTGTCAGAGCAGACGCCGCCACAATGACTTTTGTAACACTCCCCCCCACCCCCCCATCCCATCACTTCTGCTTGCAGCACGCAGGTAGGTTATCAAGACACGCTTGGCCACATACTAACATCTCTGCTAGACTCAAAACACACAATCCAACTTGATCCAGAGCCACAGAACCTGCTGAAATACCTAAGAAAGAAATCCGGTCGCGAAGGCAGCATGGGGGGGGGGGGGGGGGGCTCGGCACACTGCTTTGACACACTCTCTCGCTCCACTTACACTAGCACCCTCAACTTTCCCAGAACGTTTCATCGCCACAAAGGCCAACTGGCATGGAAAAGTCCACGTGCATGGTAACTCTCCAGAACACGACGCCTGCTTCCAAACTGCCTAGCAGGAGCTCACGAGCTGTGGGAGAGCCCTAACCAGCCCCCAGCCTTGGGCCAAAACTCTGCCGCGGGCTGCTGCTGGAGTCTAAGAGCAGGGATGTTGTGGCCCTGTGCTGGCGGCCTTCCCGGCACCGCCTCACCTCCCGCTCCAGCCTCTGTGTCTCAAGCTGAAGACCCAAGGCAGACGCAACTGGACGTGGCTTTTGCAGAAGCAATTGATCTTCCATGAGCCTCAAAGACTGGGAATGAAATATTACAGGTGCCTTTAAGGTCTATTTTCGCTGTTGATGGAGTCTTCTCTGCGAGACTGGTAAATGTGAATAAAACATTTTGGCAAAATCTCTGCTGGCAAACTAAAGGCTGCCGGGAAAGGCTCTTGGGGCCTAGGACTCGCCCATCTCTGTCATTCAGCTGCTACCACTGCCTTCTAATTCTAGAATTAGTTAGAGCAGTCCCTGGTTTGGTTTTGGCCCGGGCCAGCCGGCTCTCTCCCTGTCGCTGCCCACCCGCCCTTCGGGCCGAAAACCAAGAGCCGGCCTGGACGTTTCGGGGTTGACGAGCCTGTTCCGCGCCAGTTCGCCTCAG
>NW_010972653.1:1040349-1252574 GCF_000737465.1 Haliaeetus leucocephalus
GGGCCTGCCGGCTCCCGCGGCGACGCAGGCAGGGACCGGGCGGCCTCAGCCCGTCCCCGGGAGGGGACGCGGGGTGCCTGAGGTGATGGCGGGTGCTAACGGGGCGGCGGCGTCCTCGGGGCTCCGCGTTCGCAGGGCTTGTGCCTGCTGCCGCCGTCCGGTTTGGGGGTACGGGATGGTGCCGAGCTCCCCGCGGGGTTCGGGAGGAGCGTGGGAGTAAGTGGGCGACGATTTTAAATTGGCACCTCGAAACCTAAGTGTCGTACTAGCTTGGGCTGTTACAGTAGTCCCAACTGTTCTAGTACCGCTCTGTTCTGAAAAGGAAGCACTTGTTCCTGTGTGACGTCAGTTGTTTGCTTTCCTTTCCCTCTCTTCGACTCTACAGTAACCTGCCTTTGCTATTTTAAATTAGTGTTAGAGCTCAGCCTTGTCTCCAAAGGAATGAAAGTTGACATGAGTGTGCTGCTCACAGCTCCAGCCACCCTTCTGCCACCTCCTCACCCTGTTCCCCCCCCCTTTTTAAATTTCTTGGCCACTGCTAGCAGGGTTTAGTAGACAGACATCTTTAAAGTTTCTGCAGATTTCCTGAAAACCCGAGTTTAAGGAGAACGAGGGCATCCAGTTGATTTGCCTGACAGAAATGCCACTAGATGAGTTCAGCTGCGTTATTAGACACCAGCGAGCAGAGGGAGGCACCGTTGGAGGCGTTATTCCATTCCCATGAACACCGGCAGTTGGGACTCATCTAGTCACTCAAGCCGTGAGTGGGCTTGGAAGTCACGGGAAGCCAGGCGTAATAAGGTCTGCTGCCCCTCAGAGCAGAGCTCATGAAGTACTTGAAAGGTGCTCAGATGCTGTTGTGAGAGGGGAAAAAAACAGAGAAGGACTTTAGCGCATTAATTCTCAGATAGCTTTTCTAAAACTTAAACGTTTGCAATAAGTCAAGTCCTAAGTTCTCTAGTGGGGCTCTGTGTAGTTACGTACATTCATACATACAAATCCAGTGGTGAGGTCTAAGCTTGCTTCAGTGTTTTGGGAAAATATGCGTATACAAAATGATATGCAGAGTAAACACCAGAAAAGAAACATACTGCCTAAATTTTTAAAATTATAGCTCTTGTAGTACAAAATATCCCCAAACATAAATTTATTAGCCTCTCTTTATTGGTAAATCCAGTACAAGTGACTTTAAGTGTGAAGAGGGTGGAGAAAAAGAGTGCATATATCTGCAGAGTGCTACTGACACCTGCATTCTAACTTCCATTTTCAAAATAATTCTAAAAGCAGTTGAATGACAAGGGATGTGAGTTCAAGTAGTACTTTCAAAAGCTGTTCCATCCACGTTCATGTTGTCTTCTCTAACCTGTGACTTCTTTTTTGGAGCCATTTGTTTGGCGTGTTTTTTATGTGTTTTATTTGAGATGAAAACTTAAATATCGGCAGGATGGGGAAACAATGCGCTCCCACCGCCTAACTCAGTTTGTGGGATTTTTCCTTTCCAGAACTGCAAGGGATTATATCTTTCACTCCTTAGCCTCACTGCAAAAAGTATAAGATTTAGAGATGTTGGAGGGCTCTGTGGAAAAATGGAAGCAAGCTCAGAGGCTGCAAAGAATAGCATTGCCTGTCAAAACAATGTTTTGTGCTTTCTTGTTGCATTTGGTCATAGCTGCCTGCTTGGCACTGATTGCATTACTCTAGATTATTATTCTATTTAGGAGTCTCAAAAAAATAGCACAACTAGAGGTCTTGCTTCTTGAAGTGTTAAGTCTTGCAAAATAAATTCTCCAGTCAGATGCTACAGAAAGCTTCTAAAGCAATGTTTTTCTCTAGAGAAGAAACGAGTACCACTTCAGTGAGCAGTACTTCTTCAGTTCTGTCCTTGTTCAGTGATAGTAACCATTATGTTCCTTTGGATGAAGAGGAGAAGGGAGTTTGATGCTCTTTGGATCATGCCTCAGGGACCCAATTATATGACATGCTGAGCAACCTCAAGTCCCATGGAAATCAGTCTGAGGTTGAAGTACTTGATGTTTTGTGTGATCAGATGCCAGCATCATTAAGTGAATGCCAAGTGCAGATTTGGGTTTTGCGCTCTTTGTATCTTTGCTGCTAGTGGCAGTCAAATAAAAGGCAAATAGTATAAAATTAATGTTGAGATTCTCTTATTTTTATCATCAGAATGACCCCAAATGATCTCAGCTTGCCTTACAGTCCGTGCATGGGGTTTAAAGAATTAGCAGCAAAGTAAACTCATGCTGCTTCTTCTATAGAGTAAATAATTTTGCTTCTGATTCTTGCAAGCATAAATTTCCTATGATCCTTTCACAGTCTTTTTGTCAGAGGTGGGTGAAAGTGCTGAATTCAGAGCTTATTTAGGCAGCTTACTTTAATGTGTATTTTTTGAAAAAGGTAATGGTTTGGGTGAATTGGAGAGCTCTTTGTTTTTGAGTGGGTGCTGAAACATGAAGTATATGATGTATTATACATATATTTAAACTGTCCATGCCACTCTGTTAATGAACTATGTTTCCTGATTCTGTAACATACCTCCTTGAGTCTCTGTTTTCTCCTGACCTGAACCGGAATACTGATCCATCATCAATAGCACGTCCTGAGCATGTCATAAAAATTTCAAGCCATGGTCCTGTAGACATGCCTAAGTTCTTGAGTGCACATATTAGACTCCAGTTGTTGTATGAAGCCTGCTCAATTTAGGATCATGACTGTTACTTTTCTATAATGAATTCTGCTCTATAGTTGTCACCAAGCTGCACAATGAAGTGTAGCGATTTTAAAATAAGATGTTGTTTAAAATCAAGAGAACATTGTTTTGCAAAGTTTTCATGACATCTTCCCAGTGAGATAATGGGTCTACAGTTTGACGCTTTTTCTTCAACCATGAGGTTAGTTCTGTAAGCTAGCTCTTTTTGTTCCATGTTTGCACATCTTTTGCACGGTAGAGCCCTTGCCTATGGGTGAGGTTTGCCATAAATTAATGTGTCTGCTTTTGCAGTGCAATAAAGAGGTTACTTTTTAGAGGGAAACAAAACTCATCACAAAGGTAAATTATCACTGAATTGCTATAGAAGAAGCAGCTCCTGGAGAAGCAGATGATAATGTCCTCTGCCTGCATTAAAAGTAGATACAGACCTACTCTGATGTACCTGCATCCTACTGGGGTCAGGTACTAAGTTTAGTGGTAGATCAACTTAACAGTTTTTTTTCAGCAATGCTTTAAGAGAATATCAGGAAGTTAGAGTTCAGAAGACTAGGAATGAAATTATTTTTAACAAGGGCCGATGAGAAGTATTAAGCATAATAGTATGTTTTGTATGACAGTGATAAAACTGAATGATTTTTTTCTTTCCTATTTAAAGGAAGAGCCAAGGCTGGATGTTCTGATAAATAATGCAGGCATATTCCAGTGTCCATACATGAAGACAGAGGATGGTTTTGAGATGCAATTTGGCGTAAACCACTTGGGTCACTTCTTGCTCACCAACCTTCTTCTGGGCCTCCTCAAAAATTCTGCTCCCAGCAGGATTGTGGTAGTATCCTCAAAGCTTTACAAATATGGAGAGATCAACTTTGAAGACTTGAACAGTGAAATAAGTTACAATAAAAGCTTTTGTTACAGTCGGAGTAAACTGGCTAACATATTATTTGCAAGGGAGCTAGCCCGTCGATTAGAAGGGACAGGAGTCACTGTCAATTCACTTCATCCTGGGATTGTCAGAACAAATCTAGGCAGATACGTGAACATTCCTTTGCTGGCAAAACCCCTATTCAACTTGGTGTCATGGGCTTTCTTCAAAACACCTCTGGAAGGAGCCCAGACTTCTATTTATTTGGCTTCTTCTCCTGATGTCGAAGGCGTGTCAGGAAAATATTTTGGGGACTGCAAAGAGGAGGAACTCGTGCCCAAAGCCATGGATGATTTGGTTGCAAGAAAGTTGTGGGATATCAGTGAAGTGATGGTTGGCTTATTGAAATAAGTGCCAGGGGGTATCTGCAAATAGAATGCAGATAACTATGCAACACACATTTGCAACAGTGTGATTCTCACTTTAAGTGCTGTGGGAATACAGATTACTCTGCTCAATAGGTATTAAATAGAGGAGTGATTTATGCTGGAACTCTGTTTTGAAATAAAGGACAATCTTCCTTTAATAGACGCAGGCATTCAAAACAAGTCTGAAATAGAGTTTGAGGGTGTGAATATAATTTCTGGTTAAATCTGCTTGGAAACTCGTGTTTTACAAATAAAAATTGAACAACTGTGTTTTGCAATATATATGCATATTTGTCATGTTCCACTATTTGTAGTTGGGCTGGACAATGCAGGGTACTGATGGTGAAACACTTCTCCTGTAAAAAGGTTTTGAAAATAGATCCTAATAATAATATTAGGATTGTTGTCTTTTTTTAAGCCATCACAATGAAAAATGGAATAAACAGTTTTACCAATATCTTACACTGTAATCATTTAGGCCTCTGAGTGCTGTTCAAAGACTTGTCAGCCCCATGGTTCAGTGAACAAAACTGTTGAGCCGTGTACAGTTTAGCTGTGAAGCACAAAGTCAACTTTTTTGAGTGATGTTGCTGCTATTCGATGAGTGCATACACTTGGTTGTGCAAGCCGTATTTTTAATTTCATGTGTGCTAAACTTGCTATTTATTGATACGCAGACACCTTGGGTTTCATTAAAAACATAGTTGATGGATGTATTATGGTCTTGATAGGACTTTGCATGTCACGAATTGTGTGCACACGAAGTTCATGAGACACTGCCCAGATTAGACTGAAGAGAATGCTTTTCAGTGTGTGTGTTTGGCTTGACTGATGGCACTTTAACTCAGTGATGAGATTAGATAAGTCTGTCTAATACAGCTTACTGAATATTCTTTAATAAAAATCTTTTTAAAAAAGACATAGTGTTCATTCTTTCGTGGTGGAAGATATATTAGAAACTGGTGGTCTTGGCACGGTAGTCTTGTTTCAAACCAGAAGATTCACCTGTATTGGTTTAGGGACCTTGTCACGTAGGGTTGGTAGGAATAAAATGGGCTCCAAATAACTACATGGGTATTACGTGAGATGTGCTGATTTATTCTTTTTTTAATTCATATAACTACTGGGTTCATATTGACATTTATGACTTCTTGTTTTGCTCTACTGTAATAAAATATTCTAGCAGTTAAGATATATAGAATAAATATGGAAGAATGATTTAGAGTGATCTGTCTTAAGAAATATTACTCAAGGGAAGGAGTATCAACAATAACTGATGTATTCAGTAGAACCTTATTATCTACTTCTAAATAGGTATTAGTTCTGCACTTCAGGTAGCAACCAGCCAAATTTCTGAGCTTCTTTCTCTGCCTGTTTACTCAGACTCTCAGTATATTTTAACTTTTGCACAGTGGCGTGGACCTGATCGAGCCTTGCCCTTCACCAGCAAGATTGTGTTCTGGGTGAGTGACTTGGGTGGGGATGGAAGGTGGCATTCCAGAAAATCACAAGGCAAGCTACGAAACAGAACAGGTTTTTGAGATCTTGTAACATGTTGAGTTTTGCACTGCTCGCTGTATGGCAAGGTGTAGAGATGGGTGTGTTGTTAAAGCATACTCTGAACATTGAACAAAAGTTCTCTAAGTAATGCCAGAGGGAGGTGTGTAACATGCTAAGAGATGTTCTGCTTTGATCTTCAGTGTTGCATTTCACATTCTCATTCCAAATACTTGCAAATAGCTGCACGCAGCACCTTTAAACAGCTATCTAAAGAATTAAAAGTTCATTAAGTTCTCTGTAAAGAGAGAGAGAAGCTGAACCAAACTCGGGTTTGTGTTTTCAGTACTGCTGTAGTGATACTAAAGGAACACTACTGTATTGTTTCACTGCTGAAACGTGTGTACCTGTTGCAAGGAAAGCCTTGGATGCAAAGGTGGAGAATGGAGATGGCTAGTCTGAAAATACTGTAGTAAAGAACTGCACTGAAACTGACTGAAGAGCAGAGAAATATATAATTTTTCAGACTGAATGACCAACATACGGTGTGCACTTGCCTTCAAAACAGCAAAGGTGGATTTGTACTGAAATAAGAGGTGTGGAAGAAGTCCCAGTCGTGGTATGGCTGCATAATGTGTAATGCTTCATACATCTACCAGGTGCTTGGTTTTATTTTCTTTTGAAACATCATGGAAATAAGAGCTATTGTCAGAAAGGGATTACATTCCTGCAATCATAACTAAATTGCAGGCCTCGTTCCAGAGTAGGAGAGTGATCACATGATACCCTTAATGGAATATTAATGAATTAATATTGCCTGAAAACAATTTGAAAGGGTGGATTGTTAGGAACTTACCGACAGGTAAGCTTTTTTCAATGTCTGAAATAAGTAAAATTTGTCACTTTCGAGGTTGAATGTAATTTAGCCTCTCTGGACCAGAAAGCTTTGATTACTCTCTTGAGACTGCTGTTAATGTTTGTTTATGTGATGTTTTTGTTATTCTAGTAGCATCTAGGAACTGGAGACCTCATAGGTCAACCGATCTTGCAAAATGTAAGTGCAAAACCAAAGAAGACCCCTTATTTTAACAAGCAGTAACGCTGACTCAGTCTAGGTTAGAACCATGCATTTTGGCTAAGGAAGTATCTCTACTCTACTCTACTCTGCAGTATCTTAGTAAGCTCCGATTATATGTGTATGTTTTGAGGACTGCCTGCTGAATGTCTTCTCTTGGAGCTGGTAGAGGATGCTCATAAGAGGAGACCAGCACCTTCACACTTCACCCCAGTGTAACAGTGTCTCCAGAAAAATGTGGCAAGCTCTGTATATTACTACTGCATAAACATTTTATATCAAGGGCATGCAGCCAAAACCAGGATCGATTCCAGATGCCTCCTTCCGCCATCACCACCATATGACCACCACCACCCTCAAATTAAACTTATTTCCCATGAAGAATTAAACTTTTTAAAAATGAGGGTGAAAGAGGCAGTGACCAGGGATAGCGTGTAAAGCCAATGGAAATGCAGCTTTCATTGGCAGATACAGACACTGATCACATTGCTGGCAAGTACATTACAAATACGCAAAGAAGCCACAGCTGAGGTTAAGATCTTGTCGAAGTCTGTCATAAACGTAAATGTTACAAGGCAACTCCTTCCAAAGCCAAAATGTACTTTCAGCTATCTTACATAAATTGTTAGAATTTCAGCGTTTGATTCTGGGTCCACCAGCAGCATTGGGCCAGCGCTCAGCACCTGTGCCCTGGGGATTTAAAAACTGGCTGGGATGTGTACAGGGCACAGTGAATCGCGAGAACGTAGCCCCTGCCCTTTTGCTTTTCATGGGGGAAATGCCTCTGCCCTGCCATAGCCGAGAGGCGGAGGGCCACCGCAGCAATTAACTTTGGCTATTTGCAAACTTTCCCTGCTGGAGCCTTCGGCCAGTCTCAGCAATGAGTGAAAATGCTTCTAAGTGGTCCCATCTCTCAATGATCGCATTTTGTATAGCAACAACATTGCAGACTAACTGTACTCTAAAAGGGTTATTTTAAAATTGGTGCATGAGAGTATGTGTGTGCAGATGTGTGTGCAGGTGCAATTTAATCCCTCATTTTAAAAGGTGGACAGGAAGAGCTGTCAACGATGTGCGGAGGAGCTGAGGGGAGAGGAGAGCGGTTCTTAGCATGGGATTGTCACCGGCCGCCTGCGCTGCTTTGGTACGTGATGAGACGTTGGGCTTGGGGCAGATCTGTCGGGCTTGAGCTCAGCGTTGAGCTCAGTTGCTTAAAGTTGCATCCAGGTAGACGTACCCACCGCCTGCTTTTGCAGCTGGAGAGCACACCCGCACAGCCGAGGGGAGGAAATCTCTCCGTGTAATGGTCGAGAGAAACAGGCTTCAAGTGTCTTAAGGGGAGTATTTTTTAACTGCTTCAGTACAATTTATTCATCTTTGGCTATGGTGCTTTTCAAAGTGTCCTGTAACCAGCTTCCCTCACGGACAGACCAAGAGTTTAAGAAAGAAATAATTTCCTTTTTTTAAAATTTTTTTCTTTCTTTTGATTCTCAGTCCCAGGCCCTAGCTATAAGCCAGTCCTCCCTGCACACATGTAGCTATTATAGCTGAGGTTTCTGCAAGTGAACTAAATTGCAGTTGCATGTATTTATTTTATATGCCCCATCTGTTTCAGTCAAGGGAGACCTATGTGCTTTTTAAAAAAAATACTCTGAATCTGTCACCAATTTACCTTCCTTACCTTGCCACAAAGGCCAACATCTATCCCCAGGCAAAGGGACAACGCTGCTCTTTCATTTACTACAGTCAACGCAGCAGGCAGGCTTATAAACCCAGCGGGGGTTCTCCAGTAAAAATTCTCCATCTTAATGAGATAAATGATCAGTTTTTCCATGATGCAATAAAACCAGAAATATTTAAACTCTCCTCTCTTTCTTCAGTGGTTGCCTGGTTTGCCTAAGCTTCCTACTAAGTGAATGCTTCACAGGCTTCAAAGCCTGAGCCCTGTGAATGTGCAGTGTGATTATGCTTTTGCTGAAAAATGTGGATAATTCCCACTTCAAGCAGACTTAATTTCTTTCCACCTAAGGCTATAAAGAAAATAAACAACTTGCAAGAGTCATACAAATAATTTTAAAATGGGAGGCCTGTTCCCTTTTTCACATAACTTTTTCCAAACTAATCACTTAGAGAGTAATTGACTTGCAAAACGATCCGGGAGGCCTCCACAGTTGAATTGCTATTTTTGATCTGTCCCAGAACGGTGCTGCTATTTCTCATAACAGAAAATGACGACCTCCCTCTAGACTTTTTACTTAGCGCTTTAGCTACCACTAGCAGCCTCACACCTGTCGTGGCTGGATTTGGATCAGAGAAATTAATTTGAATATTTAATTAATTCCAAATGTCCTATGTAACATGGAGAAAGGAGTGCTTTCCTAATTGCTCTTTGGGGGGAAGGCTGGCCCACTGACCTCCTAACAAGGTTGATAGCCCTTTCTTTCTACATTTAAGAATGATCACTTCTTTTCAGGTAATTTGAAAGAAACTTCATCTGGTTCGGGAAAGGAACAAATGGCTTATTTGTCGTGAAAGATTCAGGAGGGTGTCACATGCTTGAAATCTATAATAATCACTTTAGCAAGGTACTGAGCATTTCTCACTGTCTGCTTCATGGCCAAAGCAAGCAGTCTGAAATCGTGGTCCCACTAAAAGTGTTGGGAGTCAGACACCGAAATATTTTTGCTGATCTTGATCTCCTGGCTTTAGGTTTGGGCAGTAGGACTATTACAGCCAGTTGGATGATGATTCTTTCAGGCTTGATGAATGAGGCTTTATGCAGTTCTGTGTATGTGTGGCATTTTTAAAAACACACTTCACAAGTTACGGGGGTGGGGTGGTAGCGGTGGTAGTGGTGTTATGTGTATATTAAATAGTCTGCAACATTCTCCAGAAATGTGTGTGTTTTTTCCCCAAAGAAATGTCAGCCCATCTCTGCAGTCGTTGAGATGTTTGTCAGTTTGCCACCTGGACTGCAGTTCCGTGATGAGCGACGTTATTTCAGTTTATCTAAGTCCTTTTGCAACCTTCCCCAACAGTAGGTCAGTGTTCTTAGGGTCCCCCTAAGTCATTGCATGACCATCCACTCTCCAAATCCCATCTGCCCTTGAGACAAGCAATGTCAGGGTCTTTCTAGATGCTTCAAGAAAGGGGTCATGAACAGGATCTGCAGAAAGACAAGTGACAGGCCTGGAGGCGCAGAACCTGCATGCCCTACAACAAGGAGATTTGGTATCATTTTATATACACATCTACAGACAGGAACACCTTCTCCGGTGTATATGGATAGGTATTTTAGACTTCACGCTGCCCCGAAGGCCTGCGTATACATTACGGTAGATGTAGCCCATGTATAAAACATAGCAGATTGAAAAGTGCTTCAGTACCACCCATTTGCTATTCTGAAGGGCCGAGATCCTACAGGTCCAGTTGAAGTCACTGGTAGTTCTGGTTGCTTGACACTTCACCTGGCTTTGAAAATACTTGGGAGGAGGAAGAGACCAGAGCATCATTTTCCTTCTATTCAGTGTCCCTTCCTGCAAATCTTCAGAGGTCTAAATGTGTCTCAGACGCATCTCTGCAGATACTGAAAAAATTGTAAGCCTGCTTTATGGAGGTATTGGTCCATAAAATTTTGCTGTAAGTGGAAAATTTCAAAAATCATAATTTCTCATTTTATACAGTAGCCAGATGATATTATGAACTAATTGTATCAGAAGCACAGCTAAGACTGGGGTCCTGGGACAGTATAAGAGAAAAAGACATAATGACCTGTCATCTGTAGATGCAAGAGAGGCAACCTGAAAACTCAAAAGGAATAATTTAAAAGCTTCAATGACAGTTATTTTGTTTCTGTTTCTGAGGTTTTTTGTTTGTTTGTTTGTTACATTCTTGATACTTGCTTTTTTTTTAAAAAAAAAAGGGTTAAAACTGCAGAAAATGTGAAAACAGCCATGTTTCAACAAAGCGGCACAGTTCTTCACTGTGGAAAACCCATAAAATGACAGGAAATGGCTTAATGTGGTAGGTGTTCATTTTTAAGGGTTCTGTTGACAGAAGTTGATGAGTGAAAATATTGTATTTCATTTTTGCCTTTTGTGCAGTAAATAGCATGGAATTTTGATGCTGCCTAGAGGGACAGCTTTGTACTGTGGTGGTCTAAACTGGGATTTTTTCATTAATGTAACCAATCAGAGTAGGTGGGGGTTTTTTTCTGGTTTTGTGTTGGGTTTTTTTAAGAAAAAAGCTGAAGTCAAAGAGAAGACCAAGAAAAAGCACCACGAAGTTTATCTTTTACTCATCTGGAAGAGTTTATTTTAAACACGGAACATTGTTTGCTGCTGTGGAAATGAAAGTGAGAGAGTTGCAGCTTTCTTCTGATGCCATCTGGCAGATGATTTACTTGCGTATGGTATTCACTAATCCAAATAACCCTGTGTGTGGTAGCATTGTCTCTTTACTGATCATGCAGCTGAGCTGGCTGAACCTTAGATGGCTCACACAAGGCTATCAACAGCACAGTACAATAGACTGTTTAAAATTAGAACAGAATTAAGGAAAGGGATATGCCAAATTCATCATGCCTTTACCTTCATTAAGCATTTTGCTTACCCTGCCTGAGCTTGATGTTTCCTTTTCATTCTCTTCATGGTTTTATTCACTCCAGTCTTACTTGGGCTTTAGCCCATTGAATTCAACACTTACATGTAGTCTCAAAGCTCAGATGGGACCAGAGCACTGGGCATCCATCCCTAGGTTAAAATCCTTGCCCTGACGATAACTGTGTTTGCTCCTGCAAGATCCCTTCCCAACCTCATGAAACTTGTATTCCTGTTGGGAAGTAAGGCTGCTTCAGCAGGACAGCTGTGTGCTGTAACCAGTAGCTTTGTGGTTAAGGAACTCTCCCAGTTCCTAACCTGAGCCAAAGTTGTCTCCAGATCAGGATATTCCCATTTATCAGGCAAAAGATCTAGCTACTACATTATTATATTAATGTTAGGCTGCCTCCTCTTCCTGTAATGTGAAAGAAAGAGCCTTGAGTGCTTATTTTGGGAAGCGAAATAATTAGAGGATTGTGCCTTGAGGAGCAGATCCCAAGCTATGAGTAGATGGAGTCATTCACTCATATCTTTGTATTTAAATTCTAGAGAGGGGTTGGTATTCTGATGCTCTTCTATGCTCAAGACAGTGTAATGGCTCCCTTCTCAATATGTGGGGTTTTTGAGTGATTTTTCCACAGTGCCTAACTCTGTATGCCTAATAGGTCTGTTATTTTGGCTTCAAATTCCACTCTGAGGTCTAAAGATCTAAAATTTGAGTATTGACTGTGCCTTATTTGTAGCCACTTCTGGTTTTTAATTGGATTTGGCCTTGACATGTCACTTCAAAAACTTAATGCTTCAAAAAGTTCAATTTGGAATTGTCCTTTTTGGAAGCTGACTTTTTGATTTTAAGGACAGTTGAACAGTTTTGAAAGTGCTGATTTTCTTCAGAGATAGGTCAATATAATTCATATGTGAAATTAAAATATATACAGTGTGGATAATTTTGTAGCAGAGATTGGGAAGGAATTGAGAGCTCAGCTCTTTTCCTGCAGAGCAGCTGACACTTTGAACTCACGGGCTGCATCTGTATTGCTAAGCATTTAATGCCAGGACCTGTTTTCTAAATCACAAGCTGAATGGGATAGTGGGGCAATATTCATGTTACCATATCCTATTTTATCCCAGAAGAGGCATGGGTACATCTAAGCTGCTTGCTAGGAGTGTCCTTGGCTCATGCTGACTCCTGAATGATGCAAAGAGTTGTTTCGAAAAGCATTAGTTGGCCAGAGCCAAAACTGTGCCAAGAACTGCCCTAACTATTAAACGGCGCAGATGATCGAATTTCAGTTCCTGGGCTGGCGCCCTGTCACTCCTTAATTAAGTGGAATAAGCGCAGCCAAAAAATGCCCCCTTCCTCCCTCAAGTGTTAACAGAATAGATGTGATTTTTCAATTTACTTCCATGACATTCAGAGACTGTTCTGGAAAACTGAAGCATATTTTCTTTTACTAATTTTATAGTGCTAAAATTCCACTGACTTTGCTGCAATTTCTATTGACTGACCCTGTAAACACATGGTGAATTGGTATTGTTATTAATATCACTGTGTCATCATGCTTTATTCATTTCCAATTTTATAACTATAGTCTGATCTCTTGGAATTCTGTCCGCTAACATAGCACTGGACTATGGAAATCTTATTTTATCAAAACGTGTTATTCTTGGACTAGAATTCACAGTTACACAGTTGCACTTTATAGATCCATAGATTTTTTAAAGCCAGAAAAGACCCTTAGATTATTTAGTCTGACTTCCTGAATGACACAAGCCATTTAATTTAACCCAGTTAGCCTTGCATCAAGTCCAGCAATTTGTGTTTGGCTAAGGTTTATCTTCTAGAAAGACGTCCAGTCTAGATCTGAAGCCATCGGTAGTTGGAGAATCCATCACTTCCTTTGGCAGCGCAGTCCAATGGTTATCACCCTCACTCTTAAAAATGTGTGTTTTGATTCTTGCTTGAATTTGTCTGGCTTTCACTTCTAGCTATCACCTCTCATTATGCCTTCTTTTGTGAGATGAGAGTGCTGCTGTCACTGCTCAGTATTTTCTCCCTGTGTTGATACTTGCACATTGTAATCACTGAAATCATCGCTAGATGTTTTTATTAAACTCAACAGACTGAACCCCTTTAATCTCTTACTGCAAGGCCCTTTTCCAAGGTTTCTGATAATTTCTGTGGTTCTCCTCCACATTCTATCCAATTTTTTACCTCTTCTGTGAAATGAGGAAGCAAGAACTGGATGTAATACTCCAGCGTGAGTCCATTTGTAGGCAATCCTAGTATTTCTCAATGCTTTTCCTCTGTTGCTCTAAGGCAGTTGCTAATTTAAATGTGTCTGGGCTGCTCCGTGGCACTGAGGCCAGCTGGAATATCACAGTCTGCATCTGTACTCTTGAATGCTCTTTATCTTCCATGACAGGGTGTCTGCATCCGAACTACTTTTCGGGACTGCTTCCCATCAATTCCTGACACTTCGGCTGTTGTTGGGAATTATCTGGGAAAATTCTGGCAGAGGCCAAAATCATGCCAAGGACAAAAATAACCACAAGGACTAATGCCTAGGAACATTTCCTGGCCCTTTTTAATTCAGTAGTGTAGTCTAAGAGTTCCTAGTTATGCTCAAAGCATCACTGAAAGTTTTTGCTTCAGTGAAAGTATTAAAAAAAGAGATGTTTCTCTTATTTGCTTTAAGAACCTAAGAGTCAGGTATGTGGGCTCAACTGGTCACCTTGGTTAGGTGAATACATAGTCAAGTTAGAGATAAGCATCTCCTGATTTTCATTCACTCCATTTCTCTTAGATGCTTATTTTTGAACAGATTCTCTGTCTGGTAGGATTTCTTTCTCCCCACCTCACTACTGATGATAAAGGGTACTTGGAAGATTAAGAACCCGAGTCTAACTTTTCATGACAAGACTTAGGGGGAATAACTCCTACTCTGCTTCACTTTTGTGTGAATGACTCCTACTCCAATGGAGATGACTCCAATCCATGGCACTTATGCATCTAAATCACAGAAGTAATTTTTGGAAAAATATTACCCATAGATATAATATATTTGCATGGATATGATAAACAGACTTTTAATTTTCTCTGACTTCTACTGTAGGAATTGAACATGAAATAAAACCACCTACCCTGAGTTTTCAAAATTCAAACACTGGTTTTGACCCTCCTTTTAATGTGCTTCCTATGATACAGCAACACAAGAAATAATCAACAGATCCTACATTTGCTGGTCCCAGGACTAACCTGTGTCTCCATGGTGTAGATGTTTTGCTGATCAAGACTCTTTGCTCCCACCTCCTTCCTCCCAGAAAAGGTTATGAGGAGCACTGAGTAAGGAGGATTGTTTGTGCCCATGTCCTTAAACCTCAGACAGGATGGGTGTGTTGATTATTTTCTCTTCCAATCTAAAACAATAAAACACTTGAAATATGCTGAAGGGTTTCACCATTTTAGTGGTGTCAGTTCCCAACCTCAGACCTCCCGGAATAGTTTCAAAAGATCCGGTTGTTCTGGTGTCTGAAATGGAAAAAACCTGCTTTTCTTATTTACAGGAGGTTAAGATCAGATGCAGCAAAATATATTCAGTATACACCTAAGTCCATTTTTATTAGTAAACTCCTTGCCTGTATGTTCGAGCATAGCTAGTTTGCTTTGTAGGGGTATTTGCATCAAAGGTATATCTTGGACTTTTAATTTGTCACTGTTTTGTTTGTATTCAGTCATGCTAATTTGGAGGTGTTATACTAAAGGAGTGTATTTAAAATGGTGCAGACCCCGTGGCGACAGTACTAAGTGATGAGCAAAATCATAACTTGATTGTCCACCCTGGCTCATTTTCAGCATGTACCTTGGCCGTTTTGAATCTAAATTCTTCCTCCATGCCGTGAGGTGGGGTTAGCTGTCTCCAGACAGGATGGGTGGACAGAACTTGGAAGCTGACTGATGCAGTCTTCCAACATTATTCCAGCAAGCTGCACATCCTTAAATGTTTCTGCTTGTTCCCATTCTGCATCTTAGAGTTTATAGCTACAGTTAATGCTGTAAAATCACACTGTCTACATCCAGTCTAGAGAGAGCTAGTCTGCACTATTTGGTCGAGACCAAGGCTGACGTTTTTACTCAACACTGTAGACATGCTTTTTGAAATACACTTTGCATTAATGTCTTGTCAAATGGAGGCTGTAGACAAGATAAAGGGCTTTCATTCGTCCATGTGTCTGGTTAGGTAAGAGCTATGGGTCGTTCCTGCAACTGATCTTCGCCTTCTCCAAGAGACAGGTGCTTCTGAAGCAAGGAGCACTGAGCACAGCATATTCAAGTTGTGAATATGAGACTCATATTCAGAGACTGTCACCGGTTTCAGCTGTAGACTGGGCTGTGAATTGTGGTAGTTTGGGACCAAATTCCTGCTCTGTTCAGCTGTCCTTGGTACAAGACAGCAACTCTTCAGGAAGAATGGAAGGGATGGCAGGTATAATAACTGTTTCAGTCACCCGAGGTAGATCTACCAGCAAACATGAATAGGAGCCTTGAGTTTCTTCTCACTTATAAACCAGCTTTAATATTAGCTTGTGTGAACATAGAAAAAGTGTAAATTGCTATTCTTACCTCAAAAAGCACCTGTGTTCAGGAATAATTTGAAATGGTAGCTGATTTGGAGTGAGCCAGAGCAAAGCCTGTTGCAGACATACAGAGGGGATTCATTATTACTTTCATTAGGTTTTATTATCATCACCTTCAGTGACACATACAGTGTTTCTTTCATCACCGTGTAAGGGGGTTAAACACTACAACAGCAGTCTAATATTTCTCAGCACCTGCCCATGTGGCTAGCCTTTGTTCTCTAAAGTTTGTTCTGCCACTGTTGATTTTAGATTGGCACTTTTGCAGCTGATCAAAGTGGTGAGATTACTTAAAACAAGGACTTCCTGGGCAAATATATCACCGTTGGTCTAGTTTGGCTCTACAGAGCCCTGGCAATGAAAGGCTTTTGGGCAGACTGGGCTAGCAAAAATGAATGTGCATGCAGACATTTATGATGCCGCTCTGTTATTTTTAATGCACTGTACATTCAGCATTTTCTTCCCTTTATAGTGGAAGATCATTTAGATGTTTCTTTGAAGACTAATTTAGGAATGTTGGCAAAGGCCAGTTAGTGTAACATGTGCAATTTATTATGTTAACAATGTCTGATGAAACAACAAATATGAATAATCCTGCCGAGTACAGAGAAAACAAATGCACTCTTTTTATGCTGTAGTTTGATCTGATCTTGGTAGACTACAGTTAATATATTTTGAAACAAAATATGCATGGCAAACTGTTTTCGTAAGACTCTAATAAAAGTCTTTCTCTTTCTAATTTTTAGTTTTTCCTCTCTCTCAATCTTCCCTTTGCTTTGTTCAAATAAAAAAAAAAATTAGAAAACATGTATTTTACCATCTGTAAAAAACCTAAATTCTCCTCAGCTGCTGCTGTTAAAATGCTGGAACTCCATTCCAGTAGGTTCCTGTTCACCCTATGCACAGTAAATAATATAGCATGGAAAACAGTCCAAAATCCAATGTAACTTACAGAGATATTAATAAACCGCGCTTTCTTTTTTGGTAGGGAAACCAAGCAGCTAAGCAAGTTGGAGCTTCATTGCCTGAAGATGATGAAATAGCATAAAGCAGGGCACAGTCAATAGTCAGGCAGTTAATATAGTGAGAAATCCATTTACATTGTTGACTCAGTAATTTATTTGCTGTGCTATTGATTTGATCTCTGCCAAGAGAGAGCTAAGAGCTTGGTCACAGCTTTGTTGAATGCGTTGTAAGGGCTTGTGTGGAATGACTGGAAGAAAATGGTAACGGGCAGGTCATGGTTGGGCTGGTTTGGGAAAAGCCTGGGAATTTCTGACTGTAAAAGTCAGACTCCTCCTCTCTGTTCCTCAACTCCTCCAAATTGCACCAGGCTTACTCCAATGGGTTGAATGTACTTCACTGATAGACCCCGTATGCCCATGTGGCATCCCACTAGGCAGGCCACTGCGTACCCTTAGAGCATCATAGATTCACTTCCATCTGCCTTAGAGAAATACTTTCTCAAGTTTCAGTCTTTCTGCTTAACACTTTCCGCTGCTCACTGGGGGAGATTCAGAAGTGTCAGTCCCATTGATTTTCCTTTTTTTGTTTGTTTGTTCTTAATTCTGTTAAATGAGTTTTTTTAAAAAACCCTCCTTCCTGATTGCTAACTACCAACAGGGTAGCTAGTGCCATTGCAGTGGAGGAAGTCAGCAAATGAACCCATGTGTAAATGAATGGCATTAATCGTCAGATTAACTTCCTCAGCAGTGGGGAATACCGTACTTCATTAAAGTTCCACTCCTATTGTCAATTTGCATCTAATTTACAATTTTAGTCTAGGAAAGTTTATCCCTGTTTTTTGTTAGCTAGATTAACTTTAAACACAGTACTTAAATTATGTTTTTTGGATCTTTCAGCAAGTCAAAGTGGCTGCCAGTTCTCTAGAAATGAGCAAACTGACTGTTTCTTATGAAACATACTGTTTGTTTGAAATTTGCACTGGGGCATGGCCATGTGTTTGTACATATGCTTCAAGGATGCATCTGATCTCTGTTCATAAATTACAAAATTGCTTTTCATTACTCCCTATGAATTCATCCTGAGTTTGATGTCAGTTCAGGATCCAGTGAGACTTCAAGGAAGAAATGAAACAATTTCATATCTCTTTGCCATGACTGCTGAACTCTTTGATAATCATAATCAGCCTCTGAAGGTAACCAGCAAAAAAACCCACCCTGTAGAGTTATCTGTGGGGTTTTTTTGCCAAATGTGTTGCATAAAATATGTTTTTATTTTTCTACACCCTTTTCACTGGTAAGAAATTTAGGTCTTCTGTTGCCTAGAAAACTTGATAAATGAACGGAGAGGCAATGAAATGAGGGCTTGAGGAATAACTGGAGGCTGGGAGTTTTTCAAAGTAAAGGATGTTAATCAGACTGCTTAAAATGTGTTGTTATCAAAGACTGAACAAATGAACATTTTGAGTAAAAGAAGTTTTTTGTTTAACTTCTTGTTAAACAAATATACTTAACTTATTTTCCAGTAAAGCGTCCTGTTTCTGATATTGCTAAAGTTTAGAGAGAGCAGAAAAAAAGACTATGTTCAGACCTTTCTTTTACATTTTAAAAAGGCAAGGAGCAATTGAAAGTGTAATGTCCTGTATGCCTTGAAGGGTTAATTATACATTTTGTGTAAAATACATTGGCAAACAGAAATACATGTGACAGAGGCCAGATACCAGTGGTGCCTTCACATCTTAAAAGACTTTGCTCTATTTGCAAGCTGATGTCTGGACTATTGCAATGAAATACCCCCTTTGCCTAAATTTACTGTGTGCACATTCTGACCATTCTAGCCCTGAGATCTGAAACCTACAGCTTTGGCAATGCTGCTAAACAAGACAGAAAAAACCCCATATCTAGAGATTCAGGACAGCAACCTTTTTCAGCAGGGTACTGACACACGTGTCTAAATTCCTCTGAAGTTGACCAAACACATAAGTGTTTATTGAATTAAGGCTCAGACTACTTGGGACAGAGTTAAGCTTAGTTCAGATGAAAATTATCCTTTCATATATTTGTTATCACATAAGAATTTTGACTCAAATCAAGAGACAGTAGCTAACAAACATAAAACATTTTTCTTTTACAAAGGTTTGCTTCTCCTCTTCCTCAGAAAATAGATTTGCTTGCCCTGGAAAATGGAGACATCCAAATGGCAGCTCAGGAATGGCACTTCCATTTTAGCCCAGTTGTGCCAATAATTCTATTCAATATTGTATTGCAACAGTGATGAAGAATCTCACATCTATAAGAGTGTGTAATATGTTACGTATAGGGTAGATGTGAGCAGAAGTAAAACCAAAGTGAACTGGCCAGTCCCTTTGAAATGTTCGTGGTACCTTCTTTCTGGTCACACTTGCTATTCTGGTTGAATATTTTCTTCAGTCAAATGTCATTTCTAGAACCGGTACTATAAAGTGTAGAATCTTTTCTTTTATGTATGATATTTGAAAAATTGCTATTGCTTTCTCAGGCAAACTGCTGAAGCAGGTCAGAGTTTGTAGTTTTTCTGTCAGCACAGATTAATTTAAAGGCCTTCAGTGTAATAATAATAGCTTTAAATTGTTTATAGGGTTGATTTTAATAAACACTGCATAGCATAGAGCAGTGCCCAGCATAACCAGATGATTCAGTGCCAACACAATATCATCTTTCCTTGGTGCTCTGAAGAAATAGCGCAAACAATGAAGATGTCTGAGGTATGTCACAATACCGTGATCAAAAGGAATGCATTATTTAAATATTATAATAAGGCTAGTGATGTCTTTTGAAATAGAATGATTTTAATTCAAAAACATCTGCTTGAAAGTCCAAAGAGATTAGAAATGTCCATTTATGAAAACATACTAATTAAAGCCTCTAAATACTTAGAATAGTTCAATGCCTATGTAAGTTAGTCCAACTGATAGCAAAACTCGACATGTTTCATATTATTTCAACTTCTTTTATTTGAACAAGGGAATAGATAAACAAAAGGAAATGATCCTGTTGTTTTTAAAATTTTGTGAAAATATAACCCGAGCAGAGGTCAGCCTTCAAATGCATGGTCCATATGGCTTGGCTGACACAAGTAGCTGTAAGGATAACATCACTTTGTAGGAACAGTGGGACTCAGCTCTCTCCAGCTCTGTGCAGTAGCAGAGTGGAAAGAAAATGTAAACCGAACTGCTCCTTTATCCACCATTTTTGATGCCTCAGATATATTTGAGTTGGTGGAATCATAAACCACTGCAGCTTCTAGGTCTGTTAATAAAAAATCCAAAAAGAATTATCCTCTACTTCATATAAAACAATGGAGTAACTATTTTGTGTTTGGCCTGCAAGTCATCAGATGTCATTATTATAAGCAGACTTCACAAGCAGCTATATTGTAGAGGAATGGAGAAACACTTGTGTTAATTGCGGTGTCATTATTTAGAAGAAACTGCTGTTTAGTTCGGTGCTTTACACTTTTACTAGTCAAGTATAATTCAGCTATGCTAGCTGAGCATAGACGTTCCTGCTAAGTAAGCCACGTTGTGGAATATTGTTTTCCTTATTCATTAGAATACAGAAAGTTTAGCAGTGCATATGCAGTAATGTAATGTTTCCTTGAAACACTAGGAATATAATATATGTATATAAGTGAATGTCTGCCTATTTCAGATTCATTTAGTGTGAAACAAAAGATGATCAAGGCAAGGTCACTGAGTGAATGATTTGCCCTGATCCCACACATCCTATGGTCTGCATGCTGGGCACTGTGAAAAAATTAATACAACCTCACAAAGAAGTCATCAGGGCTGTATCTCAAGAGGTATTTGGGCATCAAACCTGTAGTTTAGCAAGTTAAGGTGTGTACATGTCGCAGCACTAGCTCACTCACACTTCCATTTCTGTCTTGGCATGTTCAGTGTGATGGTGTGCGCTAACAGACAGAGACCTGCCTAACTTGGAGCTGGTGGTTCCTTAAATTGCCTTTGATCCCTAACCAACTGTCTGGGTGCTCCACATCCAGGGCAAAGGCAAACAAGGGACATTAAATGAGTACTGTGCTGGTTTGGGCTGGGGTACAGTTAATTTTCTTCACAAGCAAGGGCTATGTTTTAGATTTGTGCTGAAAACAGTGTTGATAAAGCTGAGATGTTTTCGTTACTGCTGAGCAGTGCTCACACAGAGCCAAGGGCTTTGCTGCTTCTCCACCCACCCCACCAGCGAGGAGCCTGGGGGGGCACAAGCAGTTGGGAGGGGACACAGCCGGGACAGCTGACCCCGACTGACCCAAGGGGTATTCCAGACCATATGACATCATCAACAGCATGTAAAGCTGGAGCAAGAAGAAGGAAAGGGAGGACGTTCAGATTGATGGCATTTGTCTTCCCAAGTCACCATCAGGCGTGCTGAAGCCCTGCTTTCCTGGAGATGGCTGAACACCTGCCTGCCCATGGGAAGTGGGGAAGGAATTCCTTGTTTGGCTTCACTTGCGTGCATGACTTTTGCTTTACCTGTCAAACTGTTTTTATCTCAACCCACGAGTGTTCTCACTTTTACCCTTCCAGTTCTCTCCCCTATCCCAACTGGAGGGAGTGAGCAAGAGGCTGTGTGGTGCTTAGTTGCCAGCTGGGGTTAAACCACAGCAGTACCCAGAGGTGGATTAGAAATGCTTCCAGGGCAGGCTTCTGTTTTCATTTGAGAGCCACTAACTGATCCTCGAGAGGTGGTAAGAAACTTGCTAAAGTTACCAGTATCTCTAATCATTCTTTGAGTACTTTCAGCTGTGATTTAACCTCACTTTTCCAGACGTTGCACTGACAGCACACCAGGTAAGAGACCATTTGAGAAACTGCCCTTCTCACCTGCTAGACACTGTGCTGATGGGAACCGTGCTCTCCATGGTGGCCATGCATCATTAGCAATGCATGGCTAGTCAGAGGAAAAGAGCCCATGCCAATCCTCTGACACAGAAGGGTATACTTCTGGTTGACTTCACGCTAGATGTCCCCTCGACTGACTACCTGTGGCTAGCATGCATATTAGGGTGCTATTCAGCTGCATGGACAGACTCTCAGTGTTGCAAAGCTTTACTTTCAGATATGGCCCAGGCTACAAAAATCAGAAGACAAAAGTGATCTGTCCAGTCTCCCTGCACAATTGATAGAAAGACTTGAGCTTCAAAGAGTGAGATCGCAGAGCTCAGCAACCGGAGTGGAAAGCCACCAGCAGTAGCCAGGAGGAAATGCTGAAGAGGCTGAGCTGACTCTCAGCTGTCCTGTGCAGAACTGAGTCCATCCCATATGCTGTTTTAATGATTATTAACTATTTCTTGGAGTTAGGTTTCTAAACCCAGACAACCTTGGGTGTAAAAGCCTGAAAAGGATAACCCTTTATGATACCCAAATGGTTAGACAGTTCAGACTGAGGCTCTGCCTGTTTTGGAGATGAGATTTACAGGCAGATTTCCAGCTAGGTGAGTGTTTAAACTAAATAGTTAGTGGTCATTGTATTATATGGTATTTCGAGATAGAGCTTCCATAGGATTTGTTATTAAATCTTTGTATTGTATCCTATGTCCTGTATTTAAAGATGAGCAATAACTGAATCTTTCACAAAGGATATCCCTGCAATTTTCATTTTGCCATGGATTGGATGAATCTGGTTGGATTTACCTCCCTCCTAGAGTATGACAGCTGGGAGAAGCTAGTGTCCTGAAGTGGCAGAAGTGACAATAGGCTGTACAATAACTCTAAGCAAGAATCAGCTCTTCAGCCTTCACTCACATAGTATGAATTGTACATCTGACAGAGCTGACTGCAATTCTGAATTAAATGATTTAAATAAATAAATCTGTAAAATCTGGATCTTCCCTTTCTGCTCTCCCACTTGCAGCTGCAGATTCCTGCTCCCTGCTTTAGCTGCACATCAAAAGAACTTTTCATAGACAAAACTGACCACACATATTTCGCCTTCCAAAATGACTGTTTATGGAAACTGAGTTCCTGGTGTTCGACACTTGAGACATCAGTGGTAATAAGAAAAAAAGCAGTCACATTTGTGTAGAAGAAGAAACAAAGAAAAAGTGGGTGCTTTGGCATCATTCTCTCATTTAGTTCAAGTTCTTGTATTTCCACAGACTCTTTGGGATAGTCCCACCGGCTGCTTTAGGGAGCTACGTTTGAGCTGTCTCTATGGTCTCTTCTGAAGGACAGACAGAATTTGTTTACATATAATTTTTCATCTGCATATGTCTGTACTCTCAGAAGATTATGTCTCCACTTCCTTCATCCATCGTGGTCCCCTGGCAGTCTATGCCGTGTAAATGTAATGCAGTTCACTTCTGGGCTTCCTTCTGGAGTGGGGTAGTTAGCTCCCTTAGAAACCATCAGGTGCATTTCTCGGGGAAATTTTGCTCCCACACTGCTCCCAGTAGACAGAACAGATAGGTGCATCAGGCTTGGAACTCTTTGCTCCGCACTGCCTCCAACCCTTTCCCAGCAGCCTGCTTGGAGACTTCAAGCACTGCCACATGCTGTCATGCTGTGCGCCAAGGTATCCAACATATTACGTGTGTCTCATGCTGTAAAAGTACTGTTCTAGTGGGCTGCAGGACAGCCCAGAAATTATGTTTAACACTATAGACTGATAAAAGCTATAAAATAATCAAGGCTCAGGGCCACAGAGATACCACACAGGGACAAAGGAGACTCATGGCTATCTTGTGTGGGTATGGTCAGTCTGCTCTGGACAGTCTCGATGTGACTGTACTGCACATCTTGGGCTTGAATCGCTCCCTGGGGCAAATGCTTTTAGCATATAGAATAGCAACAGAAGCAGCTTCTGAGGCTTAGTTCCTCATCCTTCCTTCAAAGGGTTTTTGCAGAGCTATGCCTGTATTGTGAATTTTCATGGGATAAGATGGACAGCAAGGGAGCTATGAAAGTACAACAACTAGAGAAATTGGATACATCCCTAGGGACATCATGTACTTCATGACTTGTTTTTTTTAAGCCTGATAGACCCAGAAATGGAGGTGACTCTTCAAGCAGTATTTCCAGCAATCTAAAACTGATGCTGAAGCAACATAGTACAAGAGAATAAATGTATAACTATACCTTAGTCTGAAGTGGTGTTACAAACCTGCCAAAGCACTGGTCTGCAGTCTCAGACAAACCTTTCTGTTTTTCATAACACAGGAGGAAAAGAGTTTGCAGCTGTCCTTGGTCAAATGTCAAGCCTTCCTACTAAGTACTTTTAGTTCTTGAAGTTGGGTGCCTTCCCCACAATATTAAGCATTTATTAATGATACATAAAAGATAAAACCTCATTATTCTTTTTGCATACAAAGATTAAAGTATGTGGTGGACTCTCACCCTATCAAAATATTATCCGTTGTTAAGAGCTCCTTTCTCTGGAAACTTTTCAATCAGTGAAATTCATTTACATAAGGTAAGGTTTATAAATCAGAATGATAAAATTAATTCTACTGGGAACTATACAATTCTCACCATCACTCTTCAGTCCAAATCCAACCTTTTTCCCTGCACTTTCCTTTTTGCATATCCTTCCAGTCTGGATTTTGCTAGTATTTGTTAATACTGAACTAAAAATAAATACACATCTCCCTTTATGGGAGAAATAATGTTTAAATAACCACATTGTTTATTTTTACCTTTGGAAGTCATTCAGATATACCATTGCCATGGCTATAGTATAAAACATCAACTGACCAGACTAATAATAACACCCAGCTGTTAGAATAGTATTCTGCAGATCTCAAGGTGCTTTATAAATGGTATCCATGTAATTACTTGCTTTGGACAGACACAGGAGTTGAAAGAACAAAAAACTCAGACTATTTTTTCCCATGAACACTCATATGCCATTAGTAGAAATCAGTTTGCTGGATTCCCAGACCATATCTAATGGGCCATGCTAGGTTGTCTTTGAGCAGTTGGTACAAACTCTACTGCAGCCATAATCTAATTAGTTTTAGCTAGAAAACTTTTTGATGGAAATGAGAATTACTTCTTACAAGCATGGCACTGAAACTGTTGCTCAGCTGTAGGGGCCAGATGACTATTTTTTAAGGACTATTTTTCTACTTTGGGAATGGCTCTGGGTTCCTGGCCAATAGCTCTGAGCATACTCTGCCAGTTCTGTGGGCTGGGACAACTGGCCAAAAACCCACTGGCGGCAAACTGGGAGCACCGTGAGTACCTCTGAGCGCGAGACTCATCTTGGAAGCACCTCTGAGTTGTACAGAACAGAGTGTCCTGGAAAAGAAGTGAAAAAGCCAAAGAACCAGATAGAAAAATCAGTTTTCCATGAGGATTTTAAACACAATGATCATTGTTTAGGGCCCACTGATACAACCAACCAAAAGACTCTAGTGAAAGCGTATTGAATTCATCAGTGTCACAATGATGTAAAAGCAACCAAAAAGACTTTTTAGTAAGACTTCTTAGTTTAACCTGGTGTCTTTTCCATAATATTATCTAGTGGATGTGGCAAGAGACTAGGAGTTGAGACTGCTTCATAACCCTAGGGTCTGCCATATTTATTAATCTGTAGAATACTTAAATTAATGGTCCCCTACCTCTCAAGAGCCTTTTCATACCTCACTAACATTTGTATAGTTCCTGAAGGATTTCCAGATGAAAGATGAGTTAAAAAGCAAAGTACTGCAGTTATCTGCAGCAGTAAGTATCACCCAATATGTAATCCAGATGACCTCAGTACCAACTTGAGGCTCCAGCATAAGCATGTTCCAAGGAAGCACATGGCAAAGGAAACTACTTCAGATCCATATTGAGAAAAAAAGTTTGAATGAGCTGTGATTTTAAATAACGCAGTTAATGACACTGACCTTTGGAGCTGGAGATCTGTACAAATGTTTACCTAGAAAACTGAGCTTGCTGACCTCTGTTCAATTCCATGACTACATTACCCGTTGGTGGCTTATGGCCAGTGCTGAGCATGGCACAGCTCAGCACACGGGGGTCGTTCTGCATGAGCAGAAAAAAACAGTTGATTTGCATTAACAAAATCTATGGGGAAACTTGCTCAGAACCTACCCATGGTAATTCAATAAGCAAGATGTACTTGCCCATTTTGGTAAATGGAGAGAAAGAGAGAATATTGGGCAAAGTCCTCCACCAGTCTACGTGGGTTCTTTACCACTGGAGCCAATGGAATGGCGCCTGCATGAGTTATGCAAGGTGTGACTCATTATAGGTTCATGGAATATAAGACCAACGAGACCACTGTGATCAGTTATTTTGACCTCCTGCTTAATACAAGTCACAGGACTTCCCTGAATCCTTGCAAACACAAATGTCTCTTTTCCATAGAATGGAAAACCATAAATGTATACATTACTCGGAGGTACTTCTGTTTATATTGCATAGGGTTCTGTGAATAATTTGGATTCGTTCTGTAGGACTGTTAAGTGAAATGAAGCTGTTCTATCTCAACTGGATCACAAATGAAACACCCTATAATATGCATAGAAGCACTCGTATGGTATAAATAATATTTTAATCAGTCATTGAAATAATAATATAAAGTTCATTTTATTAACATTTGAAAAATAAATGTCTTCACCTCCCTTCATTGGACTTTAAAGGAGGAAAGTTTTACATTCCCTGTGAAAAAAATAAAGTAAAAAATGTTTAGAGAAAGGAGCGATCTGACTGGTTAGAGATCACAAATCGCTAATAATAATAAGCTCTGAATATCAGATGCCAAACAGCTGCAGAGCCTCTTAAACCTAATTCCTCTTTCTTGGAGGATATGGCAAGTTTGGAAAAGAGAGGATTGCCAAACCTACCACGAAATGTAGGCAGAAATTTTTCTTTGAATAAATCACTGTCACCCTTGATAAAACCATACACAAGTATCTTGGCATGAGAGAATGCTACAAATTGCTGCGGACGATGAAGACAGAGCCTATGAAGCCTGCAGACAGAAAACACAAACCCAGCCCAGATAGTCTAGTAAGCAACCCACTCAAAAGCAAGAGGTGATAGGTGTAGAGTTTATTGGATATATCGCTAGGTATTGCATGCTTTCCCATTACATGACAAGGTACTACACAGTTTATTCCATTGCAGTTTGCCACCTGGTATAACAATGTATAAAATTCAGAGAGCAATTATTTGGAACAGTCATATGAATGTTCAAAAATATATGGAAGATGATTATGCCTGTGAGTCCTTTCCTCGCACTTGCACTTTACAGGGCAGGTGTCAAAATTTCAATTTATATATGTAAGAATTACGGAAAGTTTTAAATTCTCAGTATGGAATATTCATCCCTAGCAAGTGCCAAATAACCCCACTTTACAGATACTGGAAAAGGAGTTCATCTACCACTCTTTTTCAGCCCCACTCATAGTCCAAACTATGTAAATACAAATCACTGCAGTAATTGTACTTTTCAGCACTTTGTGTTATGGAAACATGGTTTATTACAAAAAAGTATAGAGTATCCAGGCTTCTAGAAACCTGCAGGAGAGTTATACAAGTCACAGCCTGTTAGCAGCATCTAAAGTTCCTGCTTCAGAAAATATTTATCCTGTGGAGCACCTTTTTCTTCCTTGATCTATTTGCACTTTATCAGATATGGAAGCAGCAATGTAGTAAACTAAAATGTGTGACCTGACAGTGCCCAGGGAACAATTTTGGGTTTTTTTAAACTATTTAAAAAAAAAAAAAGTACCTTTTTTTTGTTCCTTTTTCCTCCTGCATCACTGGAAATAAATTACACATTACCTTTTTATGGGGAAACAAGTAATATCTGACTATACTAGAAAAGGGTGTTTTCTTTCTGATTTACTCTGTAGTCATTCTGTGTCTGCTAAATCCGGGTTCATCCTGCCAAGCTGCATTCAGGATCATCCAGAATTCTTAATTAATACAGACTAGTATGGTGGCAAAAGTATTTATAGAGAGACGGGAAAGATTCCTCCTCAGTGAAGGAAGATGGGTTTACAGGAAAACACCGGCCTGCACTATTGGAAAAGGCAGTTCAGTCCCAGTGATGCACAAGAACAGAATGATTTGTCAAATCCAAGCCACTTTAATAGAAAACTGACTGATATGGCTAATAGAAAATGGGTGAACAAGGAAGGATGTGGCTAAAATCCTGCTCCTCTGGAACCACAACATCCCTCCTATTTAGGATTCACATTTCTAAATGCTGCTGTGGACCTGGGGAGCCAGGGCTCAGTTCAACATTGAATCTAGACCAGTCTTTTTTTCACAGCTAGGAAAATATCATTTCCTCCTCATTTGTCACTACTGACGAGACATTAGTTACAGTAATTTTTTGGAATCCAGGATATCACTGCTTAAGTCTTTCTTCTGCGTAGGACTTTTGGAAGGATCAAATATGGCCCTGTAGCATCACTGAGTGGGAGAAAGGGAGTCTCGGATGCCAGTGAATACTTAACATGATCCAGATGAAGCTAAAAATAGCCCTTCCAGGAGAATCCCCTTGTGCCCACTCTTCAGTTCAGGTAGCTGGTTTTGCCTGTATGCTGTCTGAGCACAGCTAGCCCTCCTTCCATCCCCTCCATCCTCCCACATAACCTTCAAAACAAGCTAAGGCCTGGTGGGTGGCGTACTACTCTCAGGGGCCTCCACATCTTCAGTAAGCACTAAAGTGACAGTGGTGTTGGATAAAAGACAGGGAATGACCACATTTTGCCTGGAGCCCATTCTGTAGGGTGTGGGCTGAGAGCAGGTTGAGCAGAGGAGTGTTTAATTTGTGCCTTCTGTCAGGGCACAGGGATGATTTAACCACGGAGTTGCCCAGTAACGCCAAAACCAAAGCTGAGGCACCTGGGGAATGTTAATATGGACTTGAAGATTATGGACTTTGGTTACACACTGGTGAGGCAGCTGCCAAAAAAAAAGATGCTGTTGCATTTATAAGTACTGAGATGTAATTCAGGATAAACATAGCTGGCTTAAGTTTTTATTTTTATTTTGGTGTTTTCTCTTCCCATGTGATGCTGGACAAACTAGGACACCCGTTGGTTGGTCTGTCTCCCATTTGTACACTGGGAATGTAACAGTTATACACCCAGAGGTGTACACTTACAGAGGAATTGTATCATGGTTAAAGACTTATGGTGGGCAGAACATAAAGAAGGAATTGTTTTAGACAGTCACAACAGCTTTATTATCATCTCTGTTAATAACCATATTGTGAGAATATCCCAGAGCAGAATTCATTGTAATGAACAGAAATTTAACAGCATTGGGTTACAGAAAACCTTTGTTAACCTTCCTTGTGAGATAAGCATCAATAAAGCAATGTGCCTTTGCCATTTTCATTGTCATGAGGAATGCCTGATGCCTTCACATTGATACAAAGCAAACTTCCTGCCCACAGCCTCCCGGAGATTGATGTCTGGAGCTGGCTTAGCAAAGATCCTCCTGAAAGCATTCCAAAAGAGACTTATCCATGGGTATGTGTTTTCCTTCATCATTAGTCTTCAACCTTGTACAGTGGATAAATTGGAAAATACATATTATTTCCAAGGCTATATCTTTCCAGTTATGAAAACTGTGAAGTGTTCTGGCCAGAAATGGAAAAAAGTAAAACTGCTCTGCATGGATGTGTACAGGGATGTCCCTCCTGCTCTCATCCCCCACTTTCTGCTGTGCCCCTGTTGTACACCAGAGAGCAGCACTCTGGCATGTCCTGTGTGGTCCTCATCAACACCCCTCCATGCTGGACCATCCCAAATGTAAAAATTTGTAGCTCTCTGTAGTCCACTTGTTATTGTGATAAACAACATTATTATAGTGTTTCCCCTGATAGCTTTTATCTATAGGCATTACCTGGATTCAGGGATTCCTAGTATTTGCTACTGGTGGCTGGCTCCTTGTTAATAATAATGCAGATACATGCAGATTATATAATAATCTAAAGAATTCCACAAATTATTGAACTTTGTCCCTGAAAATCTGAGCTAAAATACAATACTAAAAATCTCAATAAAAAACTTGTTGGTTTTCTTTTTTTTTCCTTTTTTTTTTTTTCTCTCCAGAATGTACTATGCTGCTACAAAGGGATGCTCTGACTAAAACCTTCCATTTCTCTTTTTCCTTCCTCAGCCTACTGCACGCTTTAGTCCTCCAGTGCTTCCTAGTTTTGCTTGGGGTTTTGGGTGGTGTTTTTTGGGGGGTTGGGTGTTTTGAGGGTTTTTTTTGCTGCCATGGATTTTGCTGAGATGGGAACATTTTCTGCATTAACAGTGCACATACCTAGCTTTTCCTTGGCTGTCTTCCTCTGTTAAAACATTTCCTATTGTCTTCAGCAATTTCCTGGACTACAGTGACACTACTGCTGTTTTCATTATGATATCACTAAAGAGCCCTACTCATATATGGCTCCGCAAAGTAATTTATGCTAGGACAAAAGATAGTAACTGGCTCCAAAACTGTACTAACCTATAGATAGGTCAAATTTTAAAATTATTTTAAATTTTTTTTTTTTTTTTTTTTATAAAATGACCATTGGCAAACTCTAGTCATGGATCACAACGTGGTATAGATCATCTTTCAGCAATATCATAACACTTTGGTAATGTAACAGAAGTGCTAGTATCCCATTGCCTCCTTCCTGTTTTTTATCGAGGACCAAATTAAGTTTGGGTGTCCAGTAAGAGCCCAGAGAACCAGGTGAGATTGTGGTCAGAGGTGGAAAGTGGAAGGCAGGAAAGGAGAGCTCGGACCACCTAGCTCTGAGGGGGCTCTGCTGGCCAGGGCATTGCTGGGAGAGTCTGGGTTCAGTTTTTCACTCTCCTGCATATTTTCCTGCATGACCTTTGTGGGCCACATCATTCCTGACCGCTGGACCAAGAGAAACAGTTCAGCTTTGCAGTGCTGTGCACAACATCATTCACTTTTAACTGAGCTCTGGTAAGATCCACTGCTAGAGGTCAGATCTCTCTGTACAGCTGAACTAAGCAGTGCTAAAGCACATCCTCTGGCTCTGAGACACTGTCTGGCCATGTCTATAGTATTGAATTCCCATAGCCTCCAAAGCATGGCAGGTACTTCCAAACTGCCTGCCAAGGGTGGTCTTCAGTCCCTACTAAGCTTTGAACAGTGGCTGGGAGTTGTTTGGGAAGATCTGCCAGAGACTGTTCTAAAAACTAAAAATGAGCAGATGATCAAGTTCCCCTTCTGGTATAGGTGTAAGCAGTGCATGAGAAAAAATAAGTTCATACAATTCAGATCCCTAGTGTTGTGGTTTGAGCCTAGCCAGCAGCAAAGCACCACGAAGCCACATGCTCACTCCTCCGCCCCTGGCCCAGTGGGATGGGGAGGAGAAGATACAACGAAAGGCTCATGAGTTGAGACAAGGACAGGGAGGGATCACTCACCGCTTATGGTCACGGGCAAAAAACAGACTCAACTTGGGGAAAAAAAACAAAATCAATTTAATTTACTACAAATCATATCAAAACAAGGATAATGAGAAAAACTAAATCTTAAACCACCTTCCCCCCACCCCTCCCTTCTTCCCAGGCTTAACTTTACTGCTGGTCTTCTCTCCCTCCTCCCCCCAGCAGCGCAGGGGGACGGGGAATGGGGGTTGGGGTCAGTTCCTCACACGTTGTCTCTGCCGCTCCTTCCTCCTCAGGGGGAGGACTCCTCACTCGTCCCCTGCCCCACCGTGGGGTCCCTCCCACAGGACACAGTCCTTCACAAACTTCTGTGCTGTGGGTCCCTCCCATGGGCTGCAGTCCTTCAGGCACAGACTGCTCCAGCGTGGGCTTCCCCAGGGAGCAGCGGCCATCTTGGGGGCATTCACCCCCTGCTCCGGCGTGGGCTCCTCTCTCCCCGGGCTGCAGGTGGGCATCTGCTCCCCCGCTCCCCTCCGTGGGCTGGGGGGGGGACAGCCTGCCGCCTGGTCTCACCACGGGCTGCCGGGGCAGCCCCTCCTCCCCTCCTCCCCCGCTGACCTCAGTGTCTGCAGAGGGGTTCCTCTCACGTTCCAATCCCCCCACTCACTGCAGGTTCCCCTTCTTAACTCTGTTCTCCCAGAGGCGCTACTGCCATCACTGAGGGGCTCGGCCTGGGCCAGCGGCAGGTCCGACGTGGAGCTGGGGAAGCTTCTGGCAGCTTCTCACAGGAGCTGGCCCTGCAGCCCCTCCCCGCCACACAAACCCAAACCACCTAGAAACCACAATGAGGAACAAAGGTCCTCCTAAAATGTTTAGGAGGAAATGGTGCTTCCACAACTCCTTTTCTAGGACTCAGACACCACACTTTTGTCCACAAGGAGAAGGCAATCTCTCATCTCAGCTTGCCCATGGGAATCTCTTTTAAAATTCACCTACCCTTTCTAATCATGTGCAACCAGAGGAAGTTCAGAAGCCCAAACACTGCAAAAATGGGGAATGAGCAAATGTGATCCTGTCCTCTCACTGGAAATCCTTGATACTCTGTTTGCTAGGTCCAAAAGACTAGTTCTGCAGTCACAAGGACATGTTTCCATGGGTGGAAGGCTAGGAGAAGGGAGTGATGGATGGTGAGTTGATGGCGAGAAAGTGATCCAGAAGAAAGATGGGAAAATGCCAGGGCAGGGAGAGTGGTGCAGTCCAAAAAATGAGCACCTGGTTCTGGGTATTACATACTGCATAGAAAGATTAAGATTTTCTTCTGGTTTCTGTTTCTAAAGAGCACCTCTCTGCTAGGCAGGAGGGGATAATCTCCATCTTTAAAAAACCTCAACCTGTAGGATCTGGATACATGTTTGTATCAGGAGCACTCACTATATGGGGTAGGCTATGGCCTAGGGTGAAAAAATGCCTTTTTTTTTAAATTGAACACCAGTATATTGCACTTGTAATGGAGAGCCCATCACAAAAGGAAAACCGTTAAAGGGTGGGGAAAAAGTACACATGACATCCATCACATACTATGAAAAGCAAGACGGGTAGGACTGTTGCATCCAGTCATTCTTCATTAAAGTTCTCACTACTGAAAAGAAAACACGTCCTTGCTATTCTGAATAAAACCTTATTATAGGAAGGGGTTTCTATAGTGAAACTAAGTAATATTGGAGCTGTCAGGTGGACTTCTTCCATACATACCTTCTGTCCTTATGTCATTTTCCTCTAGCAACTGAAGCTCAAGCAGTGTAGTGCTGAGTCCGATTCTAGTATAATACACAATCCCAGTGAAGAATGGCATTGCCTGATTTTATCCTAGGTTCCCAGGGCATGGGCTTCTCCAACAAGCAACAAGGGGCATTTTGGCAAGAATGCACCCTGGCAACAGCACAGAGTTGGTCATCACAGTAGATGTCATAGTATAAGACTAAGACAAAGTTTGACTTCACAGGCTATATCACTATGGCTTTCAAATAGCTTGCCTAGATTATCCCAATCTGTTCCTGCCATCTTCATTACTTACTACTGTGCATTAAGTATTACGTAATGTCTGTGACTTGTAAATACTTGATTATAAATTCAAATACCTGTAAAATTCACAGTTAAATATTAGCTGCAGATAGGTTGAAACACAGATGTTTCTTGCTGGAATTAGTCCAGAAAGCCAGATTTAACAACATGACTTCCCAGCAAAACAGTTACAGACTTCTGAATGACAAGAGTATGGCTGGGACCAGCCGCTCCTACCATGGCCTCCTTGTGTGCTCAGGGAAATCTTATGACTCCTTGACTACAGTATCTGAAACTTTGCCATTGGTTATACTATACACTTATGTGTTTCAGTCCTACTTATTTCCATCCCTTCCTTGTCACCCTGCTTACAACCCTCCCCGCATCTCCCGTGTTTTGTGCGCTCAGTTGGGGATGTGCTATAACTACCCTGTTGCACCCAGTGGCCTTAACAACTCTCCTCCCACTGCTACGCAGCCAGTGCTTCAACCCTTCATGTTTCTCCTGCTGCAGGATCTTCTGCCTCCATTGCCCTGCTCCCCTCCAAAGCTCCAGATCCAACACAGGCAATTTTATCATGGTGTCCTTCACTGAGTATGTCACAAACTACGAATAAATGAGTTGATGAAGAACATTTAAAATCATTCCATTGGTCATATACTGCAGTGCTTTTAAGGCACCTTGGAGCGGCTTTCAAACTCCATCCTGTAGTACCTATTAGTGCAAGACCATGGAAGGTGTTTTCCTTATACCACAGGTACCAGGCAACAGTGTATTCAAGTCTTATTAACTGCAAATGGACCCAGCAGGGATTTCCAAACTTCATGTATTTCACTACAAACCTTGTGCCTGAAAAGTTTATAAAATGGACATGTAAGCTCAGCTAACACTGTATTGCATCTCTTCCACTTACTCCAGGATAAATGGCTAAACTTTTGCAGTCACTCAAACCAGCAGGCGACTAACAACAGAAAATATCTTGCTTTGTTCCCCTTAGACCTCCTAAGCAATCATTTTCCCTGCTCCCTGAGCCCATGGATCAGTGACATAATCCTCCAATATTATAACTCAGTTATAGCTGCAGAGATGTCAGTGCCGTTACTAACTTTTCTGCCCAGAACAACTAGCGCCTGCTTTCCTATTTGGCTAAATAGTCCTGCCCTCATCCTACCTCAACATTTCCTGCACATAAAGATAAAGCTGGTGTCTATTCTTGCCAACCCACTGCTGTGACAGAAACCAATAGGAAAAACATCATCAACAACTCGAAACAGTTGGCTGCTCACTGCACAGACTTTTGGAATGCGAAGATTGTTCATTGCAACAGGACTTCCAGGCATATGAACATAGGTTGGAAAGGACTTACTACCTTCAGTCTCCTGAGGCTGACAAGAGATTATGAGGATGACATTTTAAGGAGGGAATTGTTTATTTGTGATAGAAACTGGGGAAAAACAAACCCTTAGTTACTTTTTGAACTATGAGGAGGATTTAACAAAGCAGCTTTCAGAGACATTTCCCTTATCAAAATGTCTTGCAAAATCTGAGGGTGAGGAAATGGTTGGAGAACTCACAACTTTTCAGAACTGCAGCTAAACATGTGAAAATGCAGCCCAGGAACTGGCAAAGAACTGTCTTTCCATGAGCAGGGAGTTGACTGAGAAACCTTGCAATGACCCAGGAGTCAGTGGGAAAGGACAGGGAGATTAATGTGATTCTGAACAGAAAAGCAGCCCTTACGGAAAGCATGCTGCACTGAAGCTTCCCTCCCACTCTCTCCTTTCCTTGGCACCATCCTGCAGCCTCAAGTGGCTCTGTCTCTGGATCCCCAGGCCTCCAAAGAGTCATCAGACTGGAAAAGCAAGGACCCAAAACACAGCTCCTTCTCACAAGGCACTGACCACAGCAGTGCCCACCTCAGATCCCTCTAACTCAAACAAGATTTTATTGCTGCAACAATATTGCTTCCAGCTCTTCAGATTCCTGAAGGGTCATCAGGCAGAAAACCCACAGCCACAAACAGCTGTAGCCTGTAATGTTCAGAACTGTGGGAGCTGTCTGCATTGCACTGTCACTGATAAGTTCAAATCATAGTATTTACCCTATTTTCCTTTTTTTCTTTTTTTTTTTAATTTATAGCACTTACAGTATATATTCACCATTTTCCCATGTTTGCATCTTTGCACTTTGAGTTTTCCAAAAAACAATTGCTTTTGCTCATTGCTGTAATTTTTGTTTGCATTTAATAATAATGGTTTGAAGTTATTAAAAACCATAATTTTTTTTAGAACCTTATTTGCAGGAGTTGGAAAGTTTGTGGTGCACTCTGGGAGACAAAGGTCCAGTTTAATGTCCTTCAAAAGCAATTTAACTTGCAGTCAAGAAAATCACTCCACAAAATGAGCTTACGGGTGGTAAATGGTTCAAAACCATGCTAATCATGAAACCAGAATGCTTACATAGTCCAAGCAGTGTCTTCTTACCTGCTTTGCCTAATTGCATGTTCCAGTGCCATCCTGACTTTACCCAGATAATTATTAAGGTAGTAGTCCTTTATTGTTGTGGTTGTTGTTATTATTATTGTTGTTATTCCGTAAATATTTTATCAAGGAAGGTAAGGTATGTAGTAATCACGGAGAAGGTAGTGACTATATCAGCAGACTAACCAAGGCCTGGACACAGACCCACTACTGTCACCCAATCATCCGCAGAGTTAAATTGACTCTCTGGTACTGTTTGCGGCATCAAACACCCTCCCAAATAATGCCTGGGCACTATTCAGGTAGCACAGGCTAGGGACCACCCCTCTCTCGGTTTTGGAGAGTTGACAAAGTCCCGCAGTACGAGTGTGAGTCATGCCATGCCAGATGGCCTCAGGGACGAATAACAGTCCTTGGCCCATCTAATTTCCTAGTGCAGATGTTGTTCCGTTCTCCGTAGTGGACTCGAGACCTCATTTTCATTAAAGATAGAGGAGTGAGCTGCTGCAGCCCTAGCACTGTGCATCAGATCATCACGAATCCTTCTGGAACTGCCTGATTAATCCTTTGTTATCCGGACTTTCTGCCGACACCCTGTCACTGCCTCTCATCCTAATCCTGCGGCACAACCCCTTCCCATCAGGTAACACTCAGTTCAGCTGCCCAGAAGGGCACCTCCTGGGGTGAGGTGTCTTCAGGAGTGTGCTGTGAGAGTCTTCAGTCTGGACTGGAAAGGCCTGTAAGTAACATGTCATAAATGCATGGGCAGACTATTTCCCATCAGATACAAAAAATATACAGAGAAAGACTGGGCTAAAAGGCTTTTGTTTTTGATGTCCTGCACTCAGAAATTGCAAAATGAAACAAAGTGACATTTAGAACTGTCATATGAAGTCAGTACTATGTGTTCTTTAATTGCAAAATAAAAACCTTCTTTCTCCTAAGATACCTCTCTCATCTGGGATGAGTCCCAGTTGATACTTAGGACCAGTATTGAAGCTGATTCCACTTATGCTAAGCTTCTCCTTTTTCTATTTGCGTTACACCTTTCAGCCTGCTCCAAAGTACTAAAGTGTTTTCCTGAAGGACCCTTCTAGAAATTAGTTTGCAAACTCATTTTCTCTGTTGCTGGAATTGTCTCAAAATAAAGGAGACACAAAGTCCCGTTGTTATGGTGCAGCCTGGGCTGCAGAGAAGACTTTGATTTGTGGACAAAGATTCTTCTATCTCTTCTCCCAAGCCGGACATTGCTTTTTACCATCTTCCCCACTCTTGCCTTTTCCACTCGTTTCACTTATGTCTACATGCCAATCTTGCTTTTTTTCCTGATTTCAGTTTTAGACTCCTACCCCAGCAAGTCATTGCTATGGTTTAACATGCATGTAAGTCAATTTGCACAAAACAGGGATCCCACTCTCCCTCCACACGCCAGACATGCTCCTTCACCTATCCTTAACCACAGTTGTCAGTTCTTCTTCCATATCCAAAAGCCTATGAATGCTACTAGTGCTCAGTGAACAAGTCACCTGCATTTTTTAGCATGGGACAAGAAATGAGTTTTCATTATTTTTAAAAATAATTGCTGCATTCACCTAAGATCTCCTAATACTATTTCATTTCAGGCTAACACCCACCATTGAAAATCACAATGCTGGTTGTGACAGTTTAGAAAAATCATAAAGAAGTCAGAATAGTGCTAGTTTCTAGCAAACGTCTGATTTTCTCTTTATAAAAAGCAGAAGCTTGCACTTGTCTGAAGGAACCTAGGGTTTCCATGCTACATTTATGTCTTCTGTCCTACCAAAAGACTACCTCATCTACTGGAACAAAGGCTACATGCTGAGAGGAACACATCTATCTTCATGATGTATGTTTGGCCCAGAGCCCGAAGCCACAGCTCTATAGCTGGAGATGGTTCAGTAGGTTTGGTAGAATGGTTGTTAAAATTGACTGCTAATTCCTGAGCCAGCTGCTAAAAGCCTCCAGCAAGCACTGCTCCTGGTGATTCCTGTCCTCTCTCATTATCTTCAGAGCTCACTCCTCCCTCTACTGCCACCCACTTGTTTGTGTTTGGGTTTGGAGTCCCTGGTTGCACCCTATGGCCCCATCTGCACTTGCAGCGCTCTTACAAGTCTTTCGTGACTTTGGCCACACGGCCTTTGTGACCCCTTTGGCCCACCACTGAGTTTGAAGAAGGATGCAACCAGACCAGCTCCTTCACTGGAAGGTAGCAGGCCCTGGACTCTCTCAGGGGAGGACTTCTGATGCTTTGTCTCCTTTAGGGCAAAGGAAAACAGGCTAATTAAAACCAGTGAACCCGGGGAGGTGTTAGCTGCTGCCTCACACATTGGGTTTATAGGCTGAATCTTGTTCTCTTTAGGCTTCCAGATTCTTCTCAGTTACTATTTCTCCTGTCACATACTCACTGTTTCTTCTGTCACACACTCACTGCTTGTGCCTGCCCTTTGGAAAAACTTTTCTACAGTCCTGCACTTCATCAGTACAATAATTATTTCAGGCTTCCCTGTTAGACATAGTGAGCTAGTGTGAGGCACAGAGAAGTGAAAGGAAGTCTTCTTCTTGATTTCAATAAGCTTTGAATGAGGTATTTTTCCTTGATGAATTTTGTTTTTTCCTCTTCTTTCACTCACTTTGTATATTCAATATACATTTGAGTGTGTGTGACTGTGTGTTTGTGATCTCCATCTCCTAGACTTTTAGTGCTGAGAAGGATACAAATTTGGGAGATAAACTCTAAAGACATCATCGATGAAGCATTGAGTCCAATTCCATGTTTTAATCCTGCATAAATTATCCTGGAACACAGCCCACATTTATGATGTGTGAGAGAATAGAAAAATAATGGGATTACTCAGAAGTTTCAGATGATTATAAACATATGGTGCAGGACGGTAAAAGAACAAAACATACTGAGGGAAATATCAGTAAATGAAAGGTTAATAATGGAAAAAGTAAGTTTGGAACCTCATATGTGGCCTATTATCAAACACTACTGACATGAAAGAATTCCTGCAGAACTGTTAAAAGTGGACAGCTAGTAGTTTAATGATTGTAACAAGAAAACTTTCAGGCATTGGAAAGGAAACTATATGATTATAAAAGAACTCATCACATATTTAAGCCTCCTATGAAAAATGGTAGTTTTGTGTTCCGGACTGGGACTCAGATCTTGATTTATTTCCCAGTTCTGCTAAAGATTTCCTCTGTGACCTTGGGCCAGTTACTTTGGGAGAAACATGCTAAAGCTCCTAAATGACTTACGAATCTGAGTCCCTTTTCCAAAAGGGGCATAGCAGCAGATTCACAAAGGGACAAGCATGTGGGAACGCTGACCGTAGCCAGGGCTATCCCCAAAGTGAGTGTGCCACCCCATCACTTTCCAGTTCCGAGCACCACTGTGTCCCAGGGCAGATGCCTGTCTTCTGAAGGCCCATGGAAAATGAGCAGGAGATGGCACGGGAGGGATCAGCTGCCGTCTGACCTCCCGTGGGTACTGTGGAGCAGGAAGACTCGGGAGCTGCTCCCTCTTATGGTTTCCAGCTTCTGCTCAATTTTCATCAGTGGCTTATCTCTGGGAGAGGCTCAAGTGTGATGCCTGGATCTGTGCGGGCAGAAGATGGCAGGAGTGACATGGTCAGTAGGCTTACTCTGAGAAACACAGGGGCTCCTGGCTATTGGCATCTTGCTTGGGTCGAAAAGAAAGAACCAGGAACAACCATTTCTCTCAAGGGCAAGTGGTTTTGGGGTGGGAAACCTTCCACCTGGTTCACTGCCCACCCACAGCTCTCAGCCTCAGAGGTGAAAGCAAAAGTCCAGAAGAACTTGGACTTCCCAAAAGTCGAAGGGAAGTGGGAAGAAAGAGGGGCAGGGGCATGCTGCCCTCTCTTGCCCCCAGTCTGTGAAGCTGAACTGTAGCAAAAATGCAGAGCTCCCTTTTTCTTGCTTAGATCCTTGGGCTTCAGTATCAGGGTTAGGAATGAAATAAGTGTTTATTTGTTTGCCAATGCAGGAATTCGCTTCCTAAGGAAACTTACATAGCAACCAAGCAAGCATGTAAACTTGAAACACCTAAGTGCTGTTGCCTCCAGATTTCAGACAGCTTTGAAAAATGGACCCTTTTTGCTGTTCCCAGCTTGTGAAGTACAAATAGTAATAGCAGAATATTCTTTGTCTCCCTCATCCTGTGTTAGTCCATGCTGTACATAGTCTCACAACTCACACACAAAATAGGAATGCGAGAAGTAATAAACCTGTAATGTAGGTTGGGGAGCCAAGGATGGATATTTGCCCTAGCTTTCCATATGCTATAACAATGATAAAAGGATCTTACAGGCATTTATTTCTCCCCTTAATATGTAGTATGGTCATAACTCAGAAACTGCTTTGGACAGAATTCACAAATTGCTGTGTCTGTGTAAAGTCAGTTGAAAGTAAATAACATACTTTCCACTTCAGGCTCTTGGATATCTCCATTTGCCATGGTTTGTTTCATTCTGCATGGAAGTATATGAAGGTTCAGGTATGTGGTAGATCACAAAGGTGAAGAATATTAGGTTTCTGAAAATCAAAAATGTCCTAGCAGAGAATCTCTCTTAAAAGCATATATTTTCTTGTCAGTGGTTTTGGCATAAGCAAAAGATCCATAGAAAACACATGAAAAAATTTAGCAAAGAGGCAAAGGTGTATGCTTATCATTCGAAATGGAATATTTTAGCAACCCATGTTTGCTGACAGGAGCAGGGAAGTACAAAGGAATTCAGAAACATGAAGGTAAATATTTTCACTTTCACCAAAACATTTTCAACCTATGATTCTCCACCTACACCTACTGGCTTCTCAGCAAAGGCAAGGAACGCTGATCTCACTGCTAGCGGAGCTTGATGCACTAAAGGAAAACTATGAAGAGTATTCACTGCTGCAAATTTACTTTTCTTCAAAGTTGTTTGACTCTTCTGGGTGCGAGTAGGAACAATTTCAGATACACAAGCAGCTATAGTCTTGGTTAATAGGTTACGTTCCACATTCAGAAAAGAAATAGAAAGTTTCTGTCACTGTGACCTTCTGTATCTGCTTTTATAATCAATGTGATCAAAGCAGTCCGCGTGTCACGGGACAGGATTCCCTTCTGGAATATTTCCACAGGACTGGAGACAGCTGTTACCGAAACATATTTTAAAAAGCTGCAGGAAATCTGTCTGTAACTGATGCTTTTCCCAAGTTTTAAGTCCTGAAAGAATCTTTCTGTTTCATGTAAGTACCTGTCTCTCTTCATTTGATGTACCTGCTTGTAGAGGTGAATCCTTTCAGTGTCAGCTTGTCACTGATATTTGTCTGAAATCACTTTGGTCAAAATTGTCTTTTTCTAAATCTGTTGGCTACTGTATTTGTCCCTGACAAACTACCATTGAGTCATAAGCTTCTAGGTCAGGGAGGCCATTGTGATCATCCCATCTGACCTTGGGCATAAGACACACCACAATTTCAGTGATTCCTGTAGAAAGCCTGATGCTTCTGGTTGGCATGTTCATCCTTCAGGTGGACAGATTTCCCGGGGATTAGACTTCCCCTACTAGGACTGCCTCTACTAGGACTACAAATGCCACGGAAACAGCTGAGTGGTTGTGGTGGCTCCTCCTGAGCTTTCTGGCTGTGTCCCATCCAGGTCCTACATGCTTATTCCTGGAAGCACTACCAATGCCAGTTAATTTTCCTTTTATTCTTTCTTAAAAAATTGCTGTCTGTAAATTACCCAGCAGCACCATAGGAAGTGCAAGGGTACTGAAAACACAGGGTTTGTGTCAGGATTTTACAGCGCAGCCAAGAACTGGTGTCATCCAGGCATCAGACTGGTGAGATACACTAATGTGGTTCCAGGGAATTGAGACGCCGTGAAATCACACAGACTGTGAAGAAGCACAGGTTCCCTGCCTGTGGACTGGCCATCTCTCTTCACAGCTCAGTGAAACTCCATCTCTTTCTTCTGTCATTGGCTGTACATTGCTATTCCCTCACTCCTGCAGTCTGGAGGTAAATGATGATCCTTCAAGACAGATCTCTGCAGAGTTTTGCTCCATGCTTCACTGAACCATAAAATGCGGTGTATATTGACTCCATTGCTGTGGTTTTCATTCCAAGCACATAGCTTCATACCTTTCCCAGTGCAGAGTCCCATGTCTGTGGGAACTCCAAAGAGGGTTTTCCAGTCTGAAGAGTTTTGTGCCCAAAACTTGCATACCAGAACCTGTTTGCAGTGAACAGGGTTCAGAGTTATTGGCTCCATGAACCATTTCACAGGCTGTTGAGTATTCCCACCAGTACATAAGCTTACTGTTTTGACATCCTGAGCCCTCTCCTTGCATGTTGTCCACTATCGTCAATCTCTGCATTTCCATCCTTTTTTTTTTTCTATGATAATACACCAAAGGAAGACCACTGTTGCCAGTTTTGTTTCCTTTATACTTAATAATTCTAAATCCAAAATCTGAGGTGATAAATATGGCAAATATGTTTTTAATTTGACCTGATGGATAACAATGTCTGAGGATCTTTCAACACTCCCTAGTAAGAAGTTCTTACTGCAGTCTTATATTCTGTTTATGAGAGATATAAATCACATCTATTTTAGTCTCTCTTTCTAAATCTCAATTTATTTGATTCAAGAGGACTGAGGAGTTTTCTTTTCTCTCAAATTTAAATAATCAAGTCTCATCATAGATTCATTTATTCCATAGTCTGTGAACTCCCCTAATAAGGGCATATATTGTAGGTTCTTCTTCAATAAGAATGTAGAATAGTTTTAAGTGGCTGAACTGTGATTAACTTGTGGGTCTACATGATTGACAGAAACATTTATCTTATTCTATTTTCAAATGAAGGTTCAGAACCTGTTGGAAAGATATGCTTTGTTTAAGAACAAGCTATTGGCCTTAATTCAGATATATCCAAATTATATAACAGTTTTTATCAGGCCAAATTTCCTGATGTCTTCTCAGATTAAAATAAAATTAATTCATTCATAAATTTTTTGCTTGTTTGGGTTTTTTTGTTGTCCAGTTCTGTAACTGTGAAAGAGGTGATATAGATTTCAGTTAATGTGAGCAGAAGCCAATTAGGTAAAAGAGAGTGCCAGATTTTAAGCAGCACATTACAGTCTTTCTAGAAAATAGGTCATCCAAAAAGCTTTCAGGGGTAATTGTTCCTGAAGTGGAAGGGCTATTATTTACTGCCACAGGGTCCTCTGATCTTCCTGCAACCCTACATGAGTCTGTTTATTAATGTTTTCTTTAAAAATGGAGCCCTTCTGCCCTTTGGTTTTGATGTGCTCAGTACTTAAAAAGTAGAGTAGTAAAGACTACAAAACAAACGAGATTATCTGTGACTAATATTTTAATCCAGAGCCCTGGAATTCCTTCTGCACAATTGGAGCTGTTGCACAACAGGCTGACTGTGTTGCATCTGTGTGCTTCTCAGGGACCTATTGAATCTGTTTCCGAGACTTACCTATTCTGTAAAGGTTAGCATGCATAGGGAAGGTATTAACAGCTTTTCATTGCAATTTCACCTAATAATTCTTTCTTAACACTGAGAGTAGAACCAGAGAACATTAGTAAATGGATAAGAGTGAAATACATGGATAAAAGTGAAACCCTGCAAACATTGAAGAGAAAGACATTAACAGATAGATATGTTTACCTTATAGAATATACCTTGTGTTTTCCCAAATTTTCAGTTCTCTTGAGATACCTGACATGTATCTGGTTCAAAGCTTCCCTTTAGAGCAAACAGCTCCCTATTAGTTTTATCTTATTTTGCATACAGGACAGACAATGGAAGCCACACAGTGTTAATTTTAGGAACCTACCAAACCAGTCCTCCTAAATAAAGTGATTAAGTTACCAGTTTCATCAATGGAGAGAGGTTTCCTTTAAAGACAAAGGAGTGAGAGGCTGTATTCATAACAGTAAGATAACGTGTTATCTTAACTACATTTGGACAACAGAAGTGAATGGCAAAAACCCAACTGACGACAACTGATCAGAAAGAAAGCTAAAGATGCACTGACTTGTACTGAGGCATCTTATCACTGCCTGGAGATGATGCAAGCTTTACAAGTTTGGAGATGATGTATCAAATATAGGGAAGTCCATAGGAATTAGTATTATACCTCTCTAACGTGGTCTTGAAAAATCTCTTAGGAACGTAGCTGTCTCTGATGTATCCAAGACTGTCACAAAGATTTCTGTGCTTTTCATTGGGCCTGTACATGAAAGGAAAAGATCACAATATGGGTTTGTTCTAAATGCTTTTCTCTGCCTGATTCATGCATCCAGGTAAGTGTGGGACATCATGTCGAGAAGAGGTTTTATAAGTGACATCCTAAGAAATATCAGCGGAGTACCTGATCCATCATTCTGGAGGTACTGAAATACATTAAGTTTTTGCTTTGCGTGTTCAGCAAAAAGGGTTAAATCCTGTCCTCTGCTGTACACAACAGCTCTAGTGAAAAGTTTTTGGATAAGAGTTCTCTGAAACCAGCGAAAGTATAAATGTTCCATACATATGAACAAGCATTTTTCACATAGGAACAGCATTCAGCAGTGGATATATAGCTCATTTGGACAGTAAAGACTATGTGAAGGACTGTATCCAGCACCCACTTCTTCTCAAGTCTTTGTAACGTGTCCCCCTTTGTTCCCACTTCTTGCTTAGCTAATACACATTTTGAATTTGTATGATGGGGCTTCCGACTGCTAAGCGGGCTTTAAGCAATCTTCATTGGCAAAACATCCAAAGGAAAACACGGTGGAAGAGTGATTAATGTTGTGGGCTTTACGTGCCCCCTGGTGGAAAACCCTCAGTGTAGCCGTAAGGATTTCATGCAAAAACATCTCTTGTAAACAGATGTGGTTCGTGAAACATATCTGAGTGGCATTCTCATTTGAGGCACTGCACTATTATCAGCGTATAACCCATGAATAAGAACACACAAGATCCCAAGTTACAAATGAGCACCTGGACTCATTTAAGTGCTGCTAGCATGATGTACATTGCTCGTACGGTATAAATTGCTGGCCTAAAATTTCTTGCAGGCAAATGATGCCAAGCTCTTAATATATATAAAATGAACTCTAGTAACTCAAGCAAAATAATCACAATTTTCCCCACAGTCTTTCCAGGATTTCAATCTGGAGGGTTTCGAAGGATACACAATACCTTGTTACAAACCATATAATGTTTTAAAAAGTATCCAACTGACAACCTTGGCTAACATTGTATCTTCTATCTAGATTACTTCAATATGTCATGTCCATATCACACCACCCTGTCCATGGTCCCAATGCCAAGGATTTCTGTCTTGTCCAACCTTTCCATCTGGAAGTAATGAGCTTAATATTCTGGCTCTACCCCCATGAAAGTTATGTCACAAAAAAGTAGCAGTCTTACGAACTGTTGTATACCCTGAAGACAAATTTGAGATCCACATAGCCTCTCAAAATTCTACTCAGATTCATTTAAAGACAAGTTTTCCACTCTACTCCCATAAGACCTACAGCATACTGTAAGACTGTGAGAGCGATTTGACAACCGTTTATGCTTAAATCCTGTCCTAGACATGTCAAAGGACTGTGCTTAACAGATAATGAAGGGCTAGGATGTTCCTTTGAGGCAAAACACATTGTGTTATAAGATTTGCTCTTAAGATGGCTGTTCTTTTCACTGCAATTCCTCTGAAAGCCTAAAACAAAGGAAACAGAAGTTCTTTGTTTTCAAGTCTTTTCTCATCTTGTATAAAGAGAAGGCAACCTCTCTAGGAGCTGATTATATGTGCGGAGAAATCAATGAGGCAGGTACGGCCCATCAGCTTGCGCTCCGACTCCACACTCATCAGCCCAGGCTGGTGGCTGAGGGCATCAGCATTGCTCCCTCCACTGCTGCTCGGGGGGCGAGACCCCTTCTGAGGAGGGTCCGCTTTAAATCTCCTTTCTTTCCATTTTCTTTCTTTTATCACAGGGTCAGAAGGGTGGGACGTCACTCGGAGCAGAGGTTTTATAAGTGATGTGATGTTCTAAGAAATTTTTAGAGCTACCATAGCGCTGGCTGTGAGTTGTTTTCATTTTCTCATAAGCCATTTTTTCGGTCTCATTTTCTAGTATTATCAGCAGTTTGCAAAAACTGGAATCCTGAGCCAAAATGTGACAGCATTCCTCAGACACCTCACCTGGGCTGCATAAATTTACAGAGGGAAACTTACCTCACCTACCTTAGGCACCTATTTCAGGATGGGATGAATCTTCCATTGGAAATGCCTCTCTCCCCACATTAACTATGGACAAAGGTAGCCCTGGAATACTATTTAAATAACTAAAATAAGGTGATATCGGTCCTATTTTTTGATGCCGGGACTAAAACCAGAACTTGTTCAGTCAGCTCTTACATCTGTCATGTTCTTACCCCTTTATAAGAACTCATCTTCTGATTCCTTGACTATGTTAATTGCATCTAAATTGAACTGTTTAGCATTTAAATGAAACTTTGTTCAATGCCTCTCAAAATAGAAACCAATTTTAAGAATATTCTCTTACTCTTCACTAGGAAGATGTGCAGGTACAGGTGAATTAACCATATGTTCTTAGAATAACTACTGTGTTATTGCTGGCCAGAAAAAAGAAGAAGAATTGAAAAATGCAGTTGTTCTGAAACCAAAATGCTTTGCACAGCCCTATTAGATTTGCTGAAATTAAGTTTTGGCAGATAGGAATATTCTGACATTGCCAAAATGTCCAGTTTTATAATTTTGGAACTGGGCACCTAATATTTCCTTTCAAAATAATTTTTCATGTTTAATGTTCTTATGATGTGTTTCATTTTGTGTTCTCATACAATTAAAAAGTCAACCATAATCAAATGTTTCTCTCTGAGACATTTCAGTTGGTACGAGACATTTTTCTTAAAACTTTCTCTTCCAGATAATTTCAAAATTTTCGGAAGTTGTGCCTAACTGGCCTAAGACCAAATCTGAAAATCCTCTGCAAATTATTTTCTACATAGACATGATTTATTGTTGATATTCCACCAAGAGTGTGTCAGTCATAAACTTATTAAAAAGCTGAAAGGAAAAGAGATTCACTGTTCCTCAGAGAGGACTTCACACTTACTGGGCCAGGACTTAAAAGCTGTTTCCACAACTGCAAGAATACCCTGTACGAAAACACTTTTCTTCAAGTGAAGCTGAGGAGAAATTGGTGGGTTTTTTTATATCACCTTGCAAAATTTAAAGTAGTTAGAGGACATAAAATGAAATATTATCATCTCTGAAAATACAGCTGTGTTAGTTTATAGCATTAAAATGCCTGACTGGTTAAAGTTTATGGTTGCTCTAATTTGTCTCTGTGAAGGGCATGGTCAAGAAACCAGAAAGGAGGTATTTCTACATAGCTATAGTTTCACAGACATCAAGTTTGATATGTTTATTTATTAGCATCAGTTTGTGTAACAGTGTCTTCAAATACAAATTTGCTATAAGAAGCCAGATCCCTCAGCTTATTGAGTTCATTTTGTGCTGCTTCGTAGCTCACTTCATAGCAGTGGAAAATGATATGTACCATCTGGAGGGCCCTCCTGAATATTTCCTCTGAGAAGATGGACTCTCTGGCTGTTGTAAAGCCGGCAGAGGTGTCTTCGCTCTCTGTGACACCTCTGCTGTGCTGCCTGGCATGAGGGGTGTATTTACAGAGAAGACAGACAATATGGAGAGAAAAGCATTTTCGCTGCCTGATTTTCAAAGAGCCTGTGGGTTCAATTCACTGGCAATATTTTAAAGAATTTCTCAACAGTGTCTTGTTCAAATGCTGGTGGTGCTGTAGAGCCAACCACACTTTTCAGCCACTGTCTGCCCTGCTTTCCTCACTAGCAGACTAGAACTCAGCCCAGACTTGTTCTCTAACGCTTAAACATCTTTGCTTTTTGCTGCTCTCCAGGTCACCACTTAGGCTTTCCTCCTGGGTGTGGGTGACAGAGGGGATCGACTCCCACGCAGAGATGTCACCCTGACTACAGCTGGACTCTGAAAGGAGACAGGCACCTCCCTGTGAGGTCCTCTGGCAGGCTGAGGTTAGTGAAGAAGGTTCCTATTGCGATAGCCACTCCCAGTGTATATGCAGCTCCTTGCCTTTGACAGCTATTTAAGGTTTCCTTTACTCAAACCACTCCAGAATCTACCATATCAACAAAACTCCAGATCCTTAACAACCAAGCAATCCTTCCCTCCACCCGCAACACACATACTCACATGCGAATTAACAATGTTCAAAAAAAGGTAAATTTCAGCTTTTGTTCAATGTCATAATGATCTGGTCACACGCTGATATTCCATCATAGAAGCAAAGAGTAAAACCACTGTCTCTTTCCAAAAGGGTTTATAGTGCTAGTATAGAGAAAGAAATATGGGATAGACACAGGTGGGAAGAATAAGAGAATAATGAGGCAACCTTAGTTTTTGTGAAATGCAATAACATAATCTGTAAAATCTGAGCTAAATTATCCTGCTTTGTTTGGCCTTCCTACCTGTATGTCTGCCTTTGCTGGAGTTCAGTTTTGACAATGTTCATGCTCAGCATTTTTATAATAGAAAGTGAATTAAATGACCCTGAGCACAAATGTGTCCAGGATTAAAGTGATTTTTTGTAATGATTGCAACTATTCTGAAGGGGGCTTGAGAGTAAGGGTGATTGTCACACCAAACTGCTTGAAGAGCAAGCAGCTACCTCTGAATGTTCTTCTGATATCCAATGATTTGTCCACAGGTCATATAAATTCATATTGCTAAGCAGGTTACTTTTATGTACTACTGTTGAAATCTGAATACAACTGCTTTTCAAGTTTCATCTAATTTTTCAAGACTGTCTTTCAGAGGAAATGGAACCTAATGTGATTTAACTGTTGAGGGAGGTAGAAGGAGGTTAAATTCAGTCAATTTATGTTCATTATAAACAAATCCAAATTCCTAGCTAGTATGGTATGACTAACATATGTCACATACTACAGCATGTCTGGTGTACCCTTTAACATTTTAACAGTCCATCAGACATTAATGTGACTTAAACATCAAAAACAGGTTCATTTTGCCATTAATATCCTGAAACAAGAACATCTAATATACACATCCTGAGATTTAATCTGTAAACATAACCAAAAATGTCTGGATGAAGGGGGCTTGTTTATATTTCAGTAGTGCTACTTCCATGAAGCATGTGTCTGCTATCTTTAGTATGCAACTCTAGCATCCTACCATTGAGAGAGCCCTAATGTCTTTGATACCGTTAGGGAGACTTATAAGTCTTCTGCTGACATACCAGTCCCTTTGTAGATCCCCTAAAGTTAAAGCTACTGATAAACATAACTTGTCTTATAAAGAGAGGAAGAATTTTAAAACCACTTCAAACATGCTCAAGATTTCCCTATTCATTTTTCCATGGTGTGAAAGCAGGTTCTGAAGTGAGCTGGAATTAAGAGGACATGCTTCTCTTTACTAAAGTAATAACTTGTTTAATAAACAAGAAGGGAAAAGGAAAAATGTGAAGATGCATGCAGAGTGACAAAATAAGAATATCTGAGGAAATCTTAATAAAATGCAAATGAACTTTCAGTCCAGCCAAATCCTTTTGTTTATTTTTCTATCATTATTCAAATGCTTGGTTCTTGCATTGATAAATGCTCAGGGAGGTACATTTCTTAGGAATTAGTGTAGGATAAATCATATGTGCACTAATGGTCTCCAAACACACTGTATCTATCAACCGTGTTAGGAGTGAGCGAAGCCACTGCAGTCAGGAAGATAATGAGGAAAGAAGAGAAGAAAAAAAGAATAGTTATACCCTTTGATATCTGCAAGATTTTTTAATCCAGCTCTTACGTAGCTAAAACCACAATGTAATTGCTATGGAGTGAACTGTATTAGCAACTATGGCCTTGGAAAACCAGCCAGAAACATTCAAGGTCTGAAGTACAGCTGAATACTTCAATGAAGGCATGCCTTAAATCAATCATTGCACGGTGGAATTTGTCAACAGCATGATTTTTTGAAGAAAAATGCAGATTCATCTGAACTTTTTACACCAGTGCATATGTTTCCATTAAATTTTTGCCAGGATGGTTTTGCAAGCTGAGGCTGGAATTTCTTATCAAAACCAGGCAGAGAATCCCTTCTCAATGCCAGCTAATGGCATGGGAAAGTCCTTTGGCATAGAGTAACAAGAGCAAGGACTTCAGTATGGTCCTCTGAGCAATTTCTTTTCAGTATGTGAAACAGGGCCAGGGCAAACCTGAGCACAGGCAGATGATTGTCAGTACAGTTAAATTGTTAGCGTGGTCCTTGGCAATAGTTTGGCCTGGGCTAACTACCTCTCTCCCAGAAATGTCCCAGCACAGCTGAGGGGATAGTTCAAGCCAGTATAGATGCAGTCAGCATGTTTTGGGGGGTAAGAACAATTAACTATGTCAACACAAGCTGCACGAGCTGGCCTCAGGGCAGACAGCGGTCCCTGGGCAATTTCTTTTACTAGTACAGCTGCAATACAGTAGTCCCTGTGAGCACATGGGGGAGTTATAAGATACTAGGGGAAAAGACTTTTTCACATGCATTTTTGCTGCAGATTTTTCTGGAATGGTCTCAGCATTGTCCCAGAGCAGACTGAAAACCATTTCTGAAACCATGACTTTTTTGCAAAATAAAACTCTTGTTTTCTGGCCAACTCTAGTACCAATTTGACAATATTGACATAGAAACTAATAGAATTTATATTAGCGAAACCCCTAGTGTGGGTACAGCTATGCAGATAAAAGAATAGTTTATACATATTTCTCTTCCTGTAGTGCCTCAGCATTAGGGCTTCACTCAAATTTCCCACTCAGACTCCGTGTTAGGTTTTCTTCATGTCCTTCTCTTTCAACAAATGTAGCGTGCAACAAACCCCGCACAGGAACTGAGAGGAAATAAGATATGGGTGAACAAAGGCAGCATGTCTAAATGCCTATGTACTCTGAACATACACAACATTCAAGACATAGATACATATATGTTGCTCTGATGAGTTTCTAGTTGTTGATAAAACTTAGGGCATAAGGAACATACTGATAATTTATTTTAGGGGATATTGCTTTAGTCATCTATACCATGAAAGCTGTGCACATAGCTTTGAAACATATGCATTCATCTTTCTATGTGTAGATGTCCGAGTTTGTCAGCTGAGGACACTAGTCTTCCAACTTCAGGTATATGTTGAAAATCCCAGATCTACTTCTGTCCAGGTTCTGTAAGAGCAGTTTAGAAAACGTCTACACTTATAACTCCTTCAAGTTAGATGGGGTTTCTGACATCGTGTCATGTTTCCAAACTAGAGCAATTGCCTTTCTAGTAAATATCTGTGGATGCACTTCTTGAGGTTTTCAGTCTTCTTTGTGTGGGAAGATTTCCTTTTTTCAAAGACAAGTTCTGAAAAATGAGAAATACAGTGCTGAGAGGTAGAGGGGAGGGGTCTGAAAAAGCAGCAACAAGTTAGAAGGATGTAGATGTATACTTAGCTGAGATAACATGGTGTTCTTATGTAGGAGCAATGCTAAAACCTGAAGCGAGCCACTGAATACACCGGAGAGAGTTTTTGCGATTAGTGATGTTTGTCTTCATATAAGCATAGACTATGAAACCCTTCTGCATCAGTGCATCCAGTCCTTTGCATCGTCAGCAAGTTTCACCTTAAAATTAAGTTTCTTGCAGCCTGACTCTTCTAAGAGCCCTTAAAGATATTCTTATGCTTACTGACTTAATTTGCAGAGCTCTGTAACTATTGCACATTTTGTGTGGGATAGGTGGTCTTTGCTTCAGTTTTCAGTTTGTGGAGACATGTTGCTCTGCTTAAGCTTCCATTAAAAAGCAGTGACTGTCCTCCCTATTGTATGAGAGGAAATAAAAAATATGAATAATGAAGCAAACAGCATTCATTATTTTCTTGCTACCTCACACTTTTAAAGCTAATTGCATGATGTCTGAGAGGTTGACTCATGTTCATTGAACACTTGGACTTAAAAATGCACACAGTTATAGATACTTCCAATAAGCTAGTGTCTCTTTCTCTTTTATTAAGATCAATAAAAATTAGTCACTGTGACTTTGTGTTAATGTTTAACTTCTAAACAAGTATCCATTCAGAAATCAGGTCCTCCACAGGGATTAGCTATTGTAAACCATCTTTCTTTCCTTTCATTTTAGATTACTTGTGTTCTGCCTTACAGCCAAAATGAAACCTAGTTTCTATCCTTTGACCACATCTCAATGTGGATAGTACGAAGCACTAAGAGCTTTCCATTGCTGTGGTATATGCTGTTAATTGCTAACATATTCTGCCACATCATTTTTCACAGTATTGGAACTTTTTAACTATACCACAACTCAACAAATATTAACAGGACCAGACATGTCTTGGAAGATGGTACTGCTAGTATTTCCTTCCTCCTTTGGTTCCCACTGAGCAGATGTAAATCACTTTGGGACTGCATTTCAGTTCTGAAACCTGTTTCAGTTTTGCTCAAACCTAATTGGAGGTCATGTGGAGTTTTCTTGCTTTCGCAAAAACAACAAAAAAGGCAGTCTTTGAGCTTTAATTACCAAGAAGCTCTCCCCCACAGAATCCACTTAGGCAGATATATTGTAGGAAATACATGAAAAACACAGCCCCCAGTTTTTACTGAGAAACTAGACAAAATTGTAACTGGCAAATACTTAGCCTCTCAAGACCCCGACCACATGTCCTGCTCTTGTTCCCTTTGGCAGTTTCTTTTTCAAGCTCTCTTCAGGACCTGGGTTGTCTTGGGTGATGCATTCTGCGCTGAGCTTTCATAGTAGGGCATGATCCTCAGTAGGGCCCTTGAGTACTCCTAAGATTCAAACAAATGATTAATAAAGAGCAGATCCCAAGCTGTAAATTGCATTTCATTCACACCATTCAGATCTTGCTCCCACAAAAGGAGCTTGTCTACATTCATTTGGTGCAAAATGAGGGATGGACTCAGGTTTCATGAGTCTAAAACCAGAGTTTTCTTCCTCCATTGGGGAATCTAAGTTTTCTTTTGAACAGAAATTTAGATTAAATAAAAAATACATTGCTGCTTTCACAGCCTTCTTGGCTGGGAGCCAGGTACTCCTTTCTGTAATTCTGGTTTATTCTACTTATTCTTTGCAGGTGGTTTCTGAACATTTGTGTTGCCCTGGGCAAGTGACTGAATATAAGTCTATTTTCCCAAACACAAAATGGGAAAAGTACTGCTTATGACAACTTCTGAGCAGTGGTATTGGGTTGCCTAACATCTAAACCAGTGCATAGCATTTATATAATACAAAGTAAATAAATATTTTGCTACTTGATGTGACTTAAAATAGTTTTTTTCATTCTATTTCTTATTTCATTGAGTACATAAAGTTACATGTAAAGAATACATTTCTTTTTATTAGCTGAATTAGTTTCTTAACCAGAGACAAAAGGCTGGGGCAAAAACAAACAAGCAAACAAAAGTCCAGTACAGTCCCTGCTGCCTCAGGAAAACAGACTTTGACCCATTTCCTAATTTTCCTCTAAAAAAGCTCTTTCAGAACATCAATGCCTTGGAAGAAGAGGGGACAGGCAACTAACTTGAAAGAGAGAGATTCATATTCATCTTTTTCATGCAGAAATGTGTTATTTAACAGTCCAATAATTCTTCATCCCTTGAAAAACATAAGTAATGACTTCACAGTGATCCAAACTCCCTTTTCCTCAATCTGTGTGTAGAACCAGCTTCATAGTCTTGTGTCTGTTCAGGGCCTTGGAAGATGATTTTTGTTCAAGCAGAGCAGTACAAATTGCCAGTGCTCAAATTTTGTCCCTGCTAATACATAAGTGTGGCATATTAACATCTGTATAACATTGGGTTGTGTCACTGCAATATTCGGGTATGTAGCTAGTATTAAATTGCTTGGATGTAGAGACTTTTCTGGAGGCTGGGGGTTTTTAGACACTTGTAAATTGAAGAAAACCAAAACAACAGCTTTTTTTGAGGCTGGTGTCAGCTTACAGTGTAATGTTTTGAAGCATTGGGCAATCTCATCCAAAAGGAGGGCTTAAATTTTTTCAACAGCATTGCTAAGCTGCATAATACAACACCTTTCTGTAAAGTGTTTCCAAAAGATAAGTCTTGCTTGCTGTGCAACTTTAGGCAGCAATGAAGATTTTTGTTTGTTTTATAAAGTTGGCTTTTAAAAACAGAGCTGGCCAGAAAACAAGAATGTTAGTTCAGGAAAAAAATTTCAAGGTTTTCACATTCATTTTTATTCTGATGCAGAAGGAAACCGAGGCATGAAAATTTTTTCTTTTTTTTTTTTTTCCCCAAATGAGAATGGGCCACTAGAATTATTGACAGCATTGCGATTCAGGTATTTAGCTAGAATTAAAGAAAAAATTCCTGTACTGAACAGAGCCAGTGGCTTTTACAGAATAGATCTGATAGACCTCACACAGGATTTGAACACACAATTCACCCTTGACATGGTAGAGCCTGCCAGTGAAAATTACTTGGAAATAATAAGCATCTTCTTGTGAAATTTCAAGTTTGACAAATCACTATTCCTAAGAAGAAGAAGAAGAAAAAATCAGCTCCGTTCCCTGTTTTGCAAGATTATACATAAAGAAGAATGTATAATAATACTATTTTTGAAAGAAATTACACTGAGATCAAATTTAGAGACTCACGGTGAAGATCAGCTTCTTTTAATATTGTACCCCTTTGCAACACACAGGGACAAAATGTTTCCACAGCAAATTTCACCAGCATTTTTGAGTGTATGAAGTAGATAGACGTGATATAACCCTTGTGCTTATCATCTCCTTAGAACTGAATTTAACCTTTAAAAAGCTAAAATACTAGCTCATGCATTCAGCTGCAATAAGTTCCTTTAGTGCCATCTTAATTTTCAGGGCTGGCAATACCATGCTTGTGGATACATTTACATAGAAATAGTCTCAGGACAATCTTCCAGACCTGACTTTTTGGTGCAGAAAATGAGCAAATATGGGCTGAGGCAGAAGCGGAGCATGCAGGACCAAAAGTACGTGAGGACACCTGGGGACCACTACGTCACCAGGAAGACTCCGGAGTGGCAGCCTGTAAGCTGCCTCCCAAAGAGCTGAGCAGGCATGAGGTGCGCAGCACGTTAGCAGATACAGATTCATCCTTCCATAGCAATGTAGCCCAGCAGAAAGAACTCAAGTCCTTTTGCTGGAGAATGGCATTATGAGTGCAGGAACACAGACGGCTTTACTGCTAATGGTCCCAGTGCAAAAGCAAAGAAACGTGAAATGGGCTTATTTGGTAGCGCTCCAATGAGAAGACAGAAATACCAGCATTTGCCAAGTGAGAAGGATGAAGTCAGCAGAGAGAGTATTTTGTTTCTAACTTTAGAAGATACTGCAAACAATGGAAAGAGAGAAGGGGGTTGGCTTTTATTTTAAAAAGAAAACTCTTTAGCATGCAGTTTACACTATTGTAGCTTTTGCCCTAACATAGGCCAGCTTTATTTTATTTATTTTCACATGTTTGCTCAATTTCAGATGGGGTAAGTAAGCCCTTAAAAATACATCCTCTAGGTTCATGATATACATCAGAGCTGTATAAATCTCCTAGGAGACTTAAACAAAGAGAACCTAAAAAAGATGTTCCTTATTTTGCTGTAGTTCTGCCCATGATTAATGGAAGCCTCTGATGATGGCTGCAACTCAGTATATTTCTTGGCACTGTCACTGTGTTTTCCTTTCTTCTCAGCTGGGTCAAGTCATAGTGACTATAAAAAGTAGAAGCGCAAGGTTTTTCTTGACAGTTCAGTAATATAACAGAGGGCCTGCTGCTGTACAGGGTGTTGTTTTGCACATAACTGTGGGTGTCTGTGAGGACATGATAGAGATTAGAACACGATAAATAGCAAAGAGAGGAAGGATTCAGATGAACTTTTGCAAAAGCAACTCTGCCCCATTTCCACGCTGGCAACCCTGCTCCTATTTATGCTGCAGTATTCAAGGTGCCTACTGTACGTATGCGGTCGAGCATGCGGAGAACAGTTTAGGCAGCATAGCTGCTGTGGTGTTTCAACCACGAGAAGTGTTGCAGCTTTTCTACTGTCCTGAGCTGTTAGAGTCTGGCTTTTGTCTTGGTATCTTCCAATGCCCAGCTGAGACCCCCTGGTCAGCTCACTTGAGAAGTAATGAATATTTTACCTCAGAAGCTAGAGGAAAGACCATATATAAAAAACTATATACATGATTTCAGCAAGCAATATCTGATGTAGACTTTCATAATTTTCATAGAGCTTTGCTAACTTATACCAGCTAATTTGCTTGAGGGAATTTTGCAGAAAACTTTTTTTAATACCGTGTACTTTTTGGTGCTTTAGCTTTGCTGCAGGACGCATTGTGCATACAGTGACCATCAAGGACTAGAGTGTGGACTAAGTCATGTCTTCAGGCCCCATAGAACTTCAGGAAAAGAGAATTAAACCACGAAGAAAACAACAACTTCTACAGATTTCTCCTTACTTTTGAAAATCTACTTTAGAAAAAGTGATTGTGGCTAATGGGTGGCTCAGGCCATTGCAATGATATAGAGGGTCTTTTAGCTTGACAAGTAAGAGCCGCCAGCATATTCTTTCAGTACAGCCCATGTACCTGGGAATTTTCAGGAAGTCCTAAATCACTCAAGTCTGTTCTCTTCTGGGACCACAAAGCTCTTACACGTGCTCACATTTTGTGGAGATGAAGACTGGGAGTCAGTGCATCTAACACTGTTTTATTGCATGGCAATTTATGTATATCTTGAAGGCTTCTTGGTTATATAGCACCTTACTATCACTTCATTCCTTCAAGGACACCTAGGATACACTTACCCTTGTAACCTGAAAAGTGTGCTCTGACCTGGATGGCAACGGGCATGTCTGGGACCCCCCAGAATGTTAAACTCTTGTAGCCTTTAAAGCAAGGTTACACCCACAATGGCTATTAGGAATGGTCTCTGGTTTGTCCAAACCCTCAAGATGTGCCCAGGAATTATTTGGGATGGTCCTCGTTGGCTTGTGCCTAAACTGTGCTTAAACTGTATCATTGACTATTCTAAGGATTAAGCAACATTAGTGATAAAGATGCAACACCCTGCCCATCACCTCACACTGTTTACTTTACAGCCACAGCCTTTGAATCTTATTTAGGTCCTCCTATACCTTTTTTCTCCTCAAATAAAGAGAAAAAAAACCCAAACCATACATGTTCTATTTGACAGCTGCACACTGGACTATGTAAAAAGAGAGATGTGTCTGACATCAGTTAACCAAAGAGTCACTGCCGCATTTGTTCTGAAGCTAAACTCATTAGGAAGTTTCATATAGCAAATACCACCATGAACACGCAGCTTCCTTCTCACGCCCAGTTCCTTCAAATTAAAAAGGGGTGATGGTGGTTTAAACATTTCCCTTTGCCTTAGCCACTTTGAGTATAGGTAATCCACTTACTATTGTCATTACAACAAGATTTATTTCATACATATCTGATAACTCCGCATTTAAACACAAATTGCTAACGTAAGTGAACGTGCCTTGTAAGGGAGACTACAAAGTTCAGCAAGGCACTGGAGCAAGAGGTCAACTGTAAGCCATTGTCAGCTTCTTGTGTGTTCAAAATTTATGCCCATGCTTGAGTGCTTTGTTAAACAAGTGCCATTTTTTATTTCATTGGCAATGACATTTTTGTTAAAACGCGTATTTGTCTGTATCTGTATATATGTATATTTAATGTTTCATATGGCCCAATTCTGTTGCCTGTTGATTGGGTTGAACTGCCTTAATGCACCTTTACCCTACTAGATAATAAAGAACTAGGTGGGGAGCAAGGCATCATTTCATGGAGAGCATCAGTGATGTCCTATGTTATCTAAATACAGAGATGCTTAGTTCAGTTTATGGAAGCACCAGCTTTTATAATTGCAAGAAAGACTATAGTCACCCTTTTAGATTTTATGTTAAAAGATTTCTCTAAGTCTTTTCTCATGACAAACCAATAGCTTGAAAAAAAAAGTCTCCTTTTTTAAACAGAACATGATAAACAAACGGCTGTTTTTAAATTTAGACAGCCTTGGGGTAGATGTGAGAATAAGCTGTGAATTAAGCATCCCTTGACAGATGGAAGTTTGTAAAGTGAGAAAAACCAGACTGACCTTTAGTGCGGTGCTGACAAGTGAAGGATTACACCATCTTTGGTATTAGGAGCCACATGTTATGTGTACCTCATCAGAGGGGCATATGTACACAGGAAACCCACTGTTCCCTGCCATTTATTAATAGTAATACTTGCCGCAGTCAAAATATTTGGTACGTTTAACGCTTTGAAGGATTAAGGAGCCATTCCCGTTAATACTGAACACAGGAAATTACTAACTCTCAGGACAACACCAGGTATCGCAGATGCCAGGGTTTTTTTGAAAACTCTGGTTGTGTGATTTGGTCTGGCTTGTGGCTCCAGTGGTACACCTGTGTGTGAGGGCACAGCAGGGATGGGGGCTCCCTGGGGCAGCAGGGCAGGACCTGGCAGCCTGTCCCATCCCACCCCCACCCAGGAGCAGGGCAGCCGGGGGCACTGGGGCTGGTGGGAGCTGGAGACCGGCAGTGCGGCAGCATCGCCGGGGCAGGGGCTGATGACCCCAGGGAGGATGAAATGGGGTCCTGGGCTGTGGGCAGGGTGCGGGGATGCCCTGGTGAGGGGGCCAGGTCACAGATGATCACTGCTGGTGTAAGTTAAGAAAATAGTATTATCCTTCTGGAACAAGGAGGACATGGTGGGTTTTTTTGGTTTTTTTGGTTTTTTTTTTTTTGTCATGACAGTCCTGTCTTCAGACAATGTATGAAACTATATGATTTAAACACTAGTGTTTAACAGCACTGGGAATATAGGCACTGTGGAGCCCTCTGTAAACAAATATGCACACAGTCTTGAGAGCGTGCATCTGAAAAATCACACACGTGGCATGGCCTGTGCCTCCCTTCAGCCTGGTGGGTCAGATCCACCCAGTCTGCCACATTTCCCATCTCTGAGAAATGAATGTCCTCTTTGAAGAGGTTCATGTTTCTAACAGGATTGAAGGTTCCTGCTGCAGTCCCAGTAGCTTCTTTTCAGAGGCACAAAAAGACATAAAAACTGGCATGGGCAAATCTGATTTTGCTTAAATTGCAAGCAAAGTTTGATTCTTAAACCTGAAAAGAATTCTTGAATAGCTCCATTTTTAGGAAAAAAAAAATATTAATACAGCATTAAAGAGAAATCCTCTGAAAGGTCAGCAGCAACATTCCTTAAGGCATTAATGGGAGGAAAAGCAATACTTCCAAGATATTCTTTTGCATTTTAGCAATAATTTTTCCCATCAAAAACTTTTCCCCTTCAAATCTCTCCTTCACTTACTCTACTTGTTATGCTGAATATTCTTTCACATTTCTAATCTCATTTTACATGTAAAGACTTTTCATGTATCTTTTAATTTAAGTGGACTTGAGTGTTGCAGCCCTAGGAGGCTGACAAGTTAGATTAGCAGAGATGTTTTACTGCCATGACCACAATAAATTCCTTTCTCATTTTAGAAGTGTCCCTCTGATCCAGGAATTTTTGCAATGATAGCTATGGGTGTGGTGTTATAGAATGTTTATTGGTCCTATTAATTTGGGTTGGGGGGGGATATTCTGTTTTTCAAGGAGAAATTGGAAACAGAGGTGTCAAGGGAAGATGCTCCTATTTGTTTCATTCAGTTGACATGAATGAAATAAGGATTCTCCATCCCAACCTTCTTCCTCATAAGAAAGGTTTTTTGGTCTTGCAATTCACTGTTTCAATCCTGAACCACTGAGGACACATTCAGTTCTTTCATGCAGAGCCTATTCTGTGAGTTTTTGCAGTATTTCAACACCTCCTGTAACACAAAATAGTTTATCCTGAAAAATGGGTGGTGTTACTGCAGATGTAGTCACAGTGGTCTTTGGCCTGACATCAAGTGCTTTGGAGTGACTGTGTCACAGTGGCAACTGTCTTATTGCCATCAGAAGCTGTTGAAATATGTCAACAGGCAGTTTCAGATGTTCTCTAGGAAACCCAAGGACATTCAAAAATACTTGGGAATAAGCAATGCTCAATGTCTTCTCTGGTGTCATCCCATTAAAATACAGGAAAAAAACCCATTTGGTCATCTCAGGCAAGACTCAGTTTGAGACACTTAAATTCATCACTGGGATTCAGTCCCAGTTAAAGAGCCCTATGGATCAGTTCAGTTGCATAAATGTAAGTGCCAAGTGCCATTTGAGATGTTTTAGGAAATCCAAGAAATTCTTAGAGGGCTGGCAGATACATCACAGGACATACAGGGGACCTACAGTCTCCAGGAGCTGCAGCTGGAAGCCAGTGGAAAATGTTAGGGCAGATGAAATGGTAGCAGTCACCTATGTGTAAGGAACCGAACCTTTCCCTTAAACTCAAGTGTCTACTTGTAGACATCTGTGGACATGCTTGGTATATTAGCTAGGACTTTAGTCAGCAGTCAACAGAGTCAGAGTCAATAGAGTTAATACAGTCAGAGGAGGTAAGAGGATAACTTGTCTGACCAGCCACTGAGGACTGGAGTAATTTGCCCACTCTTAGGCATCCAGTGCCACTAAAATGTCTCAGGGCATCTAATACATTAGCACAAATTAGTACACAGACACGCTCGCTGCAGGTGACTAATACCTTTCTGGCATAGTGTCTGGAGGCCAAAGAGATGTGCTAGGGCACCTAAAATTACCCCATATGTCTGTGTGTGGACAACTGAATCACATCCTTCATGTCTGCTTCAGGATGAAATGAATAGCTCTCTAGCCTCCATTGACAGTGTCAACTAAATGTCCATGGAGATGCTTACACTGAGGTGTCTCAGCCTATAAGCTGAATTTTGCCCACCTTGTTTCTTCTACAGCCAGCCTTGGATTTGTCTCTGAAGTTAATTTATTGCAATGTGGTTTTAGGAACTAAGATAAAAGCCCATAAAAGAACACAACATTTGAGTTTCCTTGGTGACTGGAGTAATGTGGCCTAAAGTTTTCCTGTGCTTCTGCTTAGCATGACTTTGGTGAATGAAGGCTGCCAAGGGGTTGTCAAGCAGAGCTCCCTACTATTTGGTTTTGTACTGGGGCTCGTGTGTTGCTCTGGTTTCCTCCTGCTATTTTCAATTCTTGCAGGCCTGCATGTCAGATGAGCACAGCCAGCAGTGTTCTCTCCCTCCCTGTGACATTGTCCCTGTGCCAGGGCCAAACGAGGTAGGAGCAGGGGGTGGCAGCGCAGGAACCAAGGAACCATCTGTGCTGCCTTTGTGCACACTGAGGGCTCCCACACTGTGAGGAGCTCTCAGCTGGACACATCTGGCTGAAGTCCAGCTCCTTTGAATGGTTCCAGTAACTCACAGGAGTTGGAACACACTGGGGAATCTGGCCCAAGCTGCTCAGGGTTTGTGGTTTAATGGGCTAAATTGGGCTAGGGAGCGAGTGCTTGCTCTAGCTGATTGCCTTATTCAAAACCATAATTTTCAACAGAAATACAGCTTCAATTAACAACTTTTTTTCTCTGTTTAAATGGAAGTCCATCCCATACAAACCATAAAGACTTGTTGGCAAGCTAACCTACATATGCTCCTTAGCCTAAGAGGACACTGCAATCAGGAAAAAATATATGAAACAACCTATACATCCCTGCATGCCTTAAACAGTATTCAAGCTTCCCTAGAATGTTAAGTTGCTCTGAACAAAGACCTCAAGGCTTTTGCATGTGAACACAACACTTTCCACTTCTACCTCTAAGTCCCTTCTTTCCATCTGCCATTTTGCCCTGATGGGCTCTCATTCACTCTCATTGCTCCTGCTCTACAGGAAAGAACACACCTGTCCCGAGCAGCGCTGGAAATAAGGAGGTTTTAGGACTTTGTGTCTTTTGGTCTTAGAATTACTAAGTCAGTTTCCATTATTTTCTCCTACTGTCTCCAGTTTCCTCCAAATGCACTGCTTGGAAGAAAAGGAGAGCAATGATCATTAACAGGTGGAAAGGTAAAGCAAGGTGAGGTGACTTTGCTATAACTGTTTATTTATCACCAGGTTGAAGGGCAGATCTCAGCAGAAAATGTGGGAAAGTTTTCTCTCCTCAATTCCAAATAAATTGGAGACTTTCATTTCCTTCCTCATGTCTGTTACGCTCATTGTGGATGTAGGCAGCTGCCAACAATCCTCTAGCAAAAGGATGAGAAAGAATGAGACGTACAATTTAAACACACATATACGTCCAAAAATATTCACCCACTGCTCTATAAAGAAGTACAATATGAGGGAGACAGAGAATGCTGTTGATGGTAAAGACTGTTTAAGATTTTGTTATGAATGAAACATGGAAACTATTTTGGATGAAGGACATGGTTATGTTCACTAAAGGCCATGGGGAAAAAATTAGCTCTGGTTCACGGTGTAGGTAGGCAGGGTTACCAAATTTCTCTCCAGGATTTCCTGGCCAGAAATAATGCCCATGTGCTGCCCAGAGTGTGTGGATATGCAGAAAATCTGATGTATTGGGAATGTATTGGGTTTACTACACACGCACCAAGAGGTGCACACATCTGAATGTCTTGCATGTGATCTGGGGTTGAATTCCACCAGCACAGGAGATTTGTCTGGCAGGCAGGTTCTGGCAAGTCTCAGAAGCTTGAAATGTCTCTCAGATTAATTTTTTGAGCAGAAAAAATTAGATGCCTCAAGGGAAACCCAGGTATACATTAACCCCTGCACACATATGAGCTCCAAAAACAAAACCATGCCAGCATGGATGGTATGTAAAGGCAGTAAATGAGAGCTTGCAGGCATAAATGAGCGCAGTCAGCCCAGGGTCTGAGAGAAGAGCAAGGACAGAGTCTGCATTTGAGCCAGATGTGAGAACAACTTGACTTCCTGAAACATTCAGAGGTCCCCTGTTCAAAAACCTACATCTTTGCCCATGGGAGAAGAATTGCACACTCAGGTGGAGTGGCTGCCAGCTGTAGTCGTGACCACTCTGAGAATCAGCCTGCTTGAAGTTCTGCAAATGCCTGTCCTTAAAATCAGCTGTTATTGTGGCCTACCCCTTTCTAACACAGAGTTCATTTTTGTGCCTGTGGATGTTGTTTTGGGTCCAGATAGCAGAACAAATACTGATCATTTTAAAAGGAAAGGGAGTTCCATGCAGAATTAATGTATGAAAGATGCACATACATGATTGCATAATTACATCCTGCCTTGTGTTCTGATTGCTAAGCATTCAGTATTCTTTACAGGAAATTAATAACTTTATAAAGCAGCTGCTCCATCCACCAGCTTTAAAAAATAATATTGCTGTTGTAAACCATGGATTACTCTTTCTGATAGGGGTAATCCCCTTAAAATTGGCCATTCTGTAGTTTAACGAATTCATCTTTCCTTCAGTGTGTTTTGAGCTAAGAACCAAATGGTTAAATGTCCATAACCCACCTATAATTTTGGACAAAGTATTAAGAAATGTTGAAAAAATAAAGATACCTGCAAGTAGTTTTCCTTAGCTGAAACAATATAGTTTGGATGTTTGAGAGTTAAAGGCATATCCCAGCATATTCTGTCCTTCACATTAACTGTGTAAGGAATCATGCATTAACAACCGAAGAAAAATCTCCTCATTTATATTTTAAAGCCTTATCGCCAATGGGAATATTCTTTTTCCCATGTTCCAGTGTTTCACAGAGGCAAATTAGTAATTTAGTAGAGCTAAGTGGGAATTGTTCAGTAAAACGTTTTGTGTTGGAAAATGCTGGTTTGCCAAAACCAAATCTTTCCATGGGGACAGTGAGAAGAACCAAGGTTAGAAATTCTGCCGAAACCCTCCTCGACTCTGAGAACCATCTGCGCTGTGATTGCAGCACTCACCTGAGAAGCCTGAGCGTGATGTGTCTCCACTCACAGGGACATTGAGAGCAGGACCTCAAAGCTGGTTGCCATGTGGATCAATAAAGAATCGTCACTGCTGGGCTACCCAGAACAGTATTCATGTGCCTTCTCCTTTCTACATAGCGGTTCTGTGAATAAAATCATCTGAGAAGGTTTTAGATTTATCACACAGTGAAAGGAGGGTATTTATTTACTTATTTTTTCATCACAAAATTCCCTCATGGCAGGGTGACTCTATGTAGCTTTAACAGCACTCATTGATTTTTGAGTAAGAATTGGCCTCTGAGATTGCTCTTGGCCCTTAACTTTTGAAGAGTGAACTAATATATGGGTAAGAAAATACACTATCAGGTTTCCTGGGATCTGGTTTCAGAGAGTTGCTCAGGTCTGCCATATGCTTTCATAATATTTCTACTAAGGGGAATTCTGTGCTAGTACAACTGATGGGAGTCTATAGTTTATTGCTCTTTGCAGGTGTCATACTTTTGGTGGGAATTGGTAGGCAGTAGGATGGTATCTGGGCTCAAAAGTGCATTTATAATCTCAAGCATGATGCTTATTTCTGCCACATTTCGGTATACATAAGACTCGTATCTGTCCTTATTTAAGTAAATCCTTTATACATTTTCATAGTATAGAGCCTTGCAACAAAGGGCAACAACCAAGCCAGCATAAGTATTTGGAAAGGTTAGTCAACGTTCCACTGTTATCAAATCCCTTTTCTTGAAAAGCTGTGTAAACAAATGCTATTTTGGAAACTCTCAGCAAATGTCTAACATTTGCATTTGATCACATTTATTTTTATTTGAGAGCCTCTCCTAGATTATTGTTGTGTCTGATTCTTTTAAATGTTCAAACTTGCTTGTCAGGAACAATTCCGTTTGAAAATTTACTGTTTTATGGGCTTTTGGACCCCTTAAATCCCTTACCTAAGTGCTCCTGAAGGCCATGACAAATAAGGCACAACCTTGGCTTTTGAGGGTATTTGTGCAGTACAGCCGTGATACCAGAATGAAGAAAAAATCTCATGGCTTTTCTGAACTGTCTTTAAAAGAATCACTCCAGGAAGAGCCCTGCATAACTCTGTTGAAGGTTTGGTGTGACAGTCAATGATTTATGGTGAAAATGATGATAGGACAATTTTTCCAAACAGTTCAGCAATGGTCTCACTTTATTCCCAGGAAATGTTATTCTTGGCTGCACTGCGAAGTGCGTTCAATACTGGGACTAATTCCTGGCCCCCAGTCCAAGTGGTGAGGGGTGGTTTGTGTCTATGTTGCTCAGAGTTAGCTCAGATTGTCTGCATCAACGCTATGTAGAACATGGTCCTGGACCTCTGCTGGGCCCCATGTGATTCCCCTGTGACCTCAAATCATAACAAGCTTTTTGTGTATGGTTCTCAGTTCAGTTCACAGTGTCAGGAATAGTGAGGACTGTGTTACAGTCTGACAGAACTGTGTTTTCCCAGCATGAAATGGAAAGTGTGAACTGCGTGAACTGAGCTATGGGGCAAGGGCGTGTTTGAGGATACAAAGCCTGGTAGAACATGTTAGAGGACTATGCAAGATGGACAGAGCCAAACCTAACGTGGCTTCCTCCACACGCCCTTTTGGGAGAGGTTCCCCAAGCTAACCGTCCCAGCAACTGTATGAGGTTTTGTTTCCCCAGGATGATTGATTCACTTCAGAGGAGAACCTGTGAGCAAATTAACAACACAATATGGGTCTGCAGGAGACAAGGATCAAGGAGTAAACTGGGGAACTAAACTAAATTATAATTTAGATAGACCCAGTGACCTCCGTGAGAGTTAGGCCGGGGCAATACTGAGTAAATCTGAAAATTCTGCTTTACATTTTTATCAGGTTTGATATTTAAACTTTAGGTAAAGGCCAGTCTTCAGTCAGGTCACTGAGAATTTTGGTGAGGTGAAGGACCATGGCGCAGGGCCCTAAGAAAACAGCCTTGTGAAAATGAATTAATGACTACGTTTAAGGTTGGCCATAAAACATCACTTTTCTATCCAGCTGATTTCAGAAACATGCTATGGATAATCTTGTTAAAAATACAGAGACATTTAAACACTCCTGATGGAAGCACAGGATATTTCCTGAAGATTAATGACTGTTTGGGAGGAGCTGTGGCCTGAAATTCAGCTGAGAGCCATTAGCCTCAGTTAGCCATCAATCCTCCAGAAAGGTTTGGTGCCAGAGTCATTATTACAATTAGGAGTTTAAAACGTATGGGTATAGTGTATTTTCTGTGCATGATGAGGATGCCGTTTTGACAGGACTCTTCTGGAGAAATCTGCATTTGGCTAGATGGATGGCTTGAGGTCTCTCAGGGGTATTCTAATAATTTAAAATAATTTAAAATCCCGATTATGCAGCACCCTGGAAGATCAGCTGTGAACATCAGACCCAGTCATGCAAACATGTCAAGCAAATAACACCTCATAAAGAGAACGGCCACTTTGTCTCTGTCTCATCAGTTGGGCAGTGCTGGATTTCAGTGCATTCATTCAGGTAGTCGTTAGCATCAGCCTAATTAAAAAGCCAGGATCCAGCTGCTAGTAATTGACTGAAGGAAAGCTGTATGGAGAAAATCAGATTTGGAGTTCTATGCTGGTAATGATTAAGGGGTTATTACTACACACAACAAAGTCAATGGTAGATGCTGCGTTAGAGTCAATGGAAGCAAGTCCTTTTCATTACTGTAGTATCCAAAGTAGAATGGATCATATGTTTTCATAGTTCAACAGAAACTTTTCCATAATGGCTTTTGAACTATTTTAACCATAGGGACAAAGCTCTATCTAGCTATTTTTTATTTACAACTGTCACTTCTTACTTCAAAGATATCATAAATAAGGCAAGATGGATTTATCCCACTTAACTTTATGTATGTAGCAGGCTATTTGACTTTCTCTGGTTATCCTGATGCCAAGCTAAAGGATGAGTCTTCAGTTAAAGTACAACTTACAGTTTTGTGCTGTGAAGCTATCAAGAGATGGAAAATCTGCCACCTTTGTTGGTGTTACTTTCCATTCATTTATTACCTCGTTGTAAACTTGTGTCCCCCCTGTTTCTCAGCTGGACTTGTCTGGCTCCATCCACAAGCCTGTTCTTATAGCTAATAAGCCAGCTTTCCCTGGTAATTATTATTTGACATTTCTTCCCCAATCTTGCACTGTAATCAAGTTAACTTCTCATCTTACTGATAGCCAGCAAAACCCAACTCCTTTAATCTCTACATTGAGTCACTGGAGCTGCATACAAAAGTAGAAGCACCTCATGCTGTAGAAATGTAATGGTCACATTAGCCATGTGGAAGTTTATACTCTGGTGGTTTTCCATCAGGACAAATGATCTTATTGGACTCACTGCTTTCCAGAATAATGAAGGCAAGTTCTTCATTCCTTTTTCTTCAATACATAGCTTTATGTTTGGCTGTATTGAATATTTTGTTCAAATATTTTATTTAAATTGGCCCAGCTTCCGAATTGGTCCAGAACATTCTGTCATTAATTATTACTCTGCCAATCTGTTTGCCATCTGCTAATTTTATCAGTAGTAGAACTGATCAGAAATGTTCCAGTTCAGCAATGTTTTGTCAAAAAATGCCGGTTCATGTATCTAAATTATTTTTGTCTAAACATCCTGGGTTCAATGAACTTTTCCCAACAGGTTTTCACTGAGACTGAGGACTCTGAAAATGGCTGTATTTTATAGACAACTTAAATCACTATCCCAGAAAATTGAGTAGTAAACACTGTTTTTTAAAAGTTTGTTTACTTTGGAGATTTGAGATCACTTTGGGACTGATTCAAAGCCCATTAAAGTCAGTGGGAATCTATGTATTGACTTAATTTGACATTGGAAAGGTCTTTTTTTGTGTAATCCTCACTTTTAATTTTTTTCTTTCTAGACATCTAGTTTCTTCCTAGCTGAAAACTTCCTTACAAACAAAAGTAGATCATCAACAAAATCCCACAGCTATATTTGAAAATGATCTGCTTAATTGTGCGGTATTATAGAAGTCTATAAACTTCTTTGGCTTATTCCTAAGAAAAAAAGCTTCTCTTCTTTTCCTTCCTTTATGTAACCTTCCCGTCTCACCCAAGCATACAAGCAGCGGTGAAGGAGTATGAAAGAAGGGATGGAATGGAGTGTAAATGAAAACAAGGAATTAAATAAAGGCTTCCAGCCCTGTGCAGCCTTTCTTCTACAACTCGTCTTGGAAAGCATCAAATTCACCATGAGTGGGGGAGAAGGAAAAGGGACTGAATAGGTTAGACTCGTTTTACCAATGGGGATTGCTAACAGTGAAATATTATGTCCTCTAAAGGGGACAAGTGTAATATTCTTAATCCAGATGACAGTCTTTGTGACAAATCAGGTTGTTATTGGTGAGATGCAGGATGGGAAATCCTATCTTTAAGTTAGTAGAAGGGTTGTAGTCTGGTTTCTTAGAAGTTTAAATGTGGCTTCTAGGGCAGCTCATTCTCCTGTTTTAAGTTTTCTACAACCTCATAATAATTCCTATAATTATACTCTGATGTTTTTAATATTTCATCATTTGACGGTTCGCTCGTGCTTTCTTCTTGCCAATGAGAATGTGTTCAGCAACGGGTACAGCACTGTTGTTAGGATTTTTATAGCAATGTGCAATTCCTGTAGCAGAAGTATCCATGTGTGTGACGAGCAACAGGAGAATTCTATGCTCAGAAGAAATGTAAGAGTTATTTTCTCCAAGTGAGAAACTGCAAAGGAAATGTGTCAAAATGAACACAAGAAAATTATCTGCCATAAACAGTCATCATTCCCAAGGGAGGGTGAGGGGAAAGGACAGGGGCGATCGTGTACTACTGTTAAAAATGCTCACACTACTCGTGAACGATCAACCTGAAAATCACAGTGGTTGCCACTTTTTATCAGCCCTGTTCAGATAAGGGCTTATCCTCTCTAAAATGGTATGCACTACCAACTGGTTTGTAGTTCATAAGTTTCCTTGTACAATGGTAAGTGTAAATCTAGACAGCTATGGTAGCTCTGCATTCTCACTACAGTCATTTTCCAGTTTGACAGGCTATGAGGGAGCATATAAAGCAGCAAAGGAAATGCAAGACATCTGTAACAAAACCAGTGAACATGCTATTGATTTGTTTCCCTTGCTGGTGTGGTCCTGGCATTGGTCTCTTTCTCCAGAGAAATGAGTTAAAGAAACAAGTCCAGTAGAGAACATGGAATTTTACTTCCATTCATCTTCCTTATTTTGCAAGCACCACATTCTGCAAATCCCATGCCAGTAAAGCTCTTGGATCAGTCCTCAAATTCTTCTGGATCCTTAAGGGAGGAGATGTCAGAGCTGGCCAAGAATCTAAGTGGAAACTGATGACAGAAGCTGACATTAATCAGCTCCACAGTATGTTCTGCCCAGCAGGTTTCTTCCAATAAATCAAAGGGCTTCAGATCCAAAGGGCATTTAACCATTAGAGAGCAAGTGTTCACTGTGGTCTGTAGCAGCTAAATATGATTAATTTAATATTGATTTTCACATATAACCCCATCCACATAGTGTGTTTGTGTGATTTTACATATAAATACACTGGAACAAATTCTCAGCTGGGGCAAGTCAGCAAAACTCCACTGATTTTACTACTTTATATGAACTGAAGGTTTATTCTACAGGATATGAATAGAATGAAATGGTTCTATGTTTTCATTGTTTTTCTTTCTTTTTTTGCCCTGACAGTGGTGGGAAATAAAAACACCATCAAATTTGCAAAATTTCTGCCATTCTTGTGATAAGCTGTTTCCCTATAGTGAGCACAGAGAAGTCATTAAAGGAGAGAAAGTAATCAGAGTGCTATACATAGGTTAAGATTGTTCACCAGCGGGAGTATGAATCCACAGAGGTAAGTCTAGTGGCCTCAGCTGGGTTGCTTCAGTGAGCAACACTCACCAATGACAATAGGGTTTTAGCATTCTGAAAAATCAGTAAGCTATTCTTTGATTCTTAAATTTTGTGTGTGTGGTTGGTTGTTGGTGGTGGTTTTGTCTTTTTTTTTTTTTAAATAGAGATAAAAAATGTTTCTATAAATACATTAACAACAAAAGGAGGGTTAAGGAGAATCTCCATCCTTTATTGGATGCGGGGGGAAACATAGCGACAAAGGCTGAGGTACTTAATGCCTTCTTTGCCTCAGTCCTTAACAGTAAGACCAGTTGTTCTTGGGATACCAGCCCACTGGGCTGGAAGACAAGGACAGGGAGCAGAATGAAGCCACTAAAATCTGAGGGCAAACAGTTAGTGACCTGCTACACCACTTAGACACACACACGTCTATGGGGCCGGGTGGGATCCACCCAAGGGTACTGAGGGAGCTGTGGAAGTGCTCACCAAGCCACTTTCAACCATTTATCAGCAGTCCTGCCTAACCGGGGAGGTCCCCCTTGACTGGAAGTTAGCAAATGTGATGCCCATCTACAAGAAGGGCCAGAAGAAGGATCTGGGGAACTACAGGCCTGTCAGTCTGACCTTGGTGCCGGGGAAGGTCATGGAACAGACCATCTTGAGTGCCATCATGCGGCACGTAGAGGACAACCAGGTGATCAGGCCCACTCAGCATGGCTTTATGAAAGGCAGGTCCTGCTTGACTAACATGATCTCCTTCTATGACAAGGCGACCTGCTTAGTGGATGAGGGAAAGGCTGTGGATGTTGTCTACCTAGTAAAGTCTTTGACACGATTTCCCACAGCATTCTCCTGGAGAAACTGGCTGCTCATGGCTTGGACAGGTGTACTTTTTACTGGGTAAAAAACTGGCTGCATGGCCGGGTCCAAAGAGTGGTGGTGAATGGGGTTAAATCTGGTTGCACTTGGGTCACAACAACCCCATGCAGCGCTACAGGCTTGGGGAAGAGTGGCTGGAAAGCTGCCTGGCAGAAAAGGACCTGGGGGTGCTGGTTGACAGCTGGTTGGATATGAGCCAGCAGTGTGCCCAGGTGGCCAAGAAGGCCAACGGCATCCTGGCTTGTGTCAGAAATAGTGTGGCCAGCAGGACTAGGGAAGGGATCGTCTCCCTGTGCTTGCCACTGGTGAGACCAAACCTCGAGTACTGTATTCAGTTTTGCATCCCTCACTACAAGAAAAGCATTGAGGTGCTGGAGCGTGTCCAGAGAAGGGCAATGAAACTCGTGAAGGGTCTAGACCACAAGCCTTATGAGGAGCAGCTGGGAGAACTGGGGTTGTTTAATTTGGAGAAAAGGAGGCTGCAGGGAGACCTTATCGCTCTCTACAACTACCTGAAAGGAGGCTGTAGTGAGGTGGGGGTACATCTCTCCTCCCAAGCAACAAGTGGTAGAACAAAAGGAAATGGCCTCAAGCTGCACCAGGGGAGGTTTAGATTGGGTATTAGGAAAAATTTCTTCACCAAAGGGTTGTCAAGCATTGGAACAGGCTTCCCAGGGAAGTGGTGGAGTCACCATCCCTGGAGGCAATTAATAGATGTGTAGATGTGGCACTTAGGGACGTGGTTCATTGGTGGACTCAGCTGGTTTAGGTTTATGGTTGGACTGGATGATCTTAAGGGTCTTTTCCAATCTAAATGATTCTATGATTCTATGACTAACATAAGAAGAGATGGACAAGGTATTGTCTGGAAAGGGATGATAAATATGGACAGATTGATAGGAGGGTTGCTAACCTGGAAAAAGAGCCTTACATTGCATCAGGAGGGAACTTACCAGTCTATGTGAGTGGAAGATACACATAAGGTGGTTAACTAGAGATAGATCTCCCATTCATGATCCTGCAGTGAAATGCAGGGGCACACTAGAATTTTTGAAAAACATTGCAGTGGTTTAGAAGATTTGTGGGCATTGATTTCATCCAGCCACAGGGCTTAAAAATACCTAGTACACACTTAAACACAAGACCTGGGCATATGTTATTTGAAAACTTTTCCCCACAAAAATGTAATTCTTCAAAACCTCTCAGACTATCCCAATTTGGGACTACCACTACTAGAGCTAAAAGCAGGGATCAAATATACCTCACCAGATTAAATAACATGCTTCTCTGAAAATGCTGTGCCTACAGCATTAATAGGGTTTTAATGTGTATACCCTGTAGACCAGGCACAGAAGCAGATACAAAATGTCTTGACTGGCAAATTACAGAATTAAATTTAACCAGATCATAATGGTATCATTTTACACCCACTTACAAGGACGAATTTAGACAGAAAAATGTGCAGTTCCCCTGTCTCAGACCCCCTCTGTATTCTCATAGAAAGTTCCTACCACCTTAGAAAGACCTGGGCAATCAGGTACATTTAAAACACAAACTACAGTGTATAAACAGACAGACATCTTTAAAACTGGATAATATTTCACTTCAGGACATAGTGCAAATGCTGATTAAATTTCCCAGAGTTTACATGGGAAAGACCCTGAATGGCAGTTATTAACTCCTGTAGTGCCATAATATCGGGTTTTGATGTTAAGACAATTGATGTTTCAGCTGATGGGTTTCATGGCGAGACATGAGCAGCCATGGCATTCTCCTGGAGAAACTGGCTCCTCATGGCTTGGACAGGCACACTCTTCACTGGATAAAAAACTGGCTGGATGGCCAGGCCCAAAGAGTTGTGGTGGATGGAGTTAAATCCAGTTGGCAGCCGGTCACAAGTGGTGTTCCCCAGGGCTCGGTATTTGGGACAGTTCTGTTTAATATCTTTATCAATGATCTGGGTGAAAGGATCGAGCGCATCCTCAGTAAGTTTGCAGACAACACCACGTTAGGCAGGAATGTTGATCTGCTTGAAGGTAGGAAGGTTCTACAGTGGGACCTGGACAGGCTGGATCGATGGGCCAAGGCCAGTTGTATGAGGTTCAACCAGGCTGAGTGCCGGGTCCTGCACTTGGGTCACAACAACCCCATGCAGCACTACAGGCTTGGGGAAGAGTGGCTGGAAAGCTGCCCGGTGGAAAAGGACCTGGGGGTGCTGGTCAACAGCTGGTTGGATATCAGCCAGCAGTGTGCCCAGGTGCCCAAGAAGGCCAATAGCATCCTGGCTTGTATCAGAAATAGTGTGGCCAGCAGGACTAGGGAAGTGATGGTCCCCCTGTACTCAGCATTGGTGAGGCCGCACCTCGAGTACTGTGTTCAGTTTTGGGTCCCTCACTGCAGGAAAGACATTGAGGTGCTGGAGCGTGTCCAGAGAAGGGCAACGAAGCTGGTGAAGGGTCTAGACCACAAGTCTTATGAGGAGCATCTGAGGGAACTGGCGTTGTTTAATTTGGAGAAGAGGTGGCTGAGGGGAGACCTTATTGCTCTCTACAATTGCCTGAAAGAGGGTTGTAGTGAGGTGGGGGTAAATCTCTCCTCCCAAGCAACAAGTGGTAGAACAAAAGGAAATGGCCTCAAGCTGCACCAGGGGAGGTTTAGATTGGGTATTAGGAAAAATTTCTTCACCAAAGGGTTGTCAAGCATTGGAACAGGCTTCCCAGGGAAGTGGTGGAGTCACCATCCCTGGAGGCAATTAATAGATGTGTAGATGTGGCACTTAGGGACATGGTTCATTGGTGGACTCAGCTGGTTTAGGTTTATGGTTGGACTGGATGATCTTAAGGGTCTTTTCCAATCTAAATGATTCTATGAAAGCTTCTGTGATATTTCTTCCAGTGTCATTTGCTCTCTGCTTACTGACCTTGCTTGCTAAAATATTCAGGCTACCTGGAACAGGGAGAGTAAATTATTAAGCACTGATAAATTAAATTTGACTTCTGCCCTGCTAAAACTATTTTAAAGATGTTACCTTAGGAATTTACTGGCAGAATACATTTGTTATTTTTAGAAAGCACTCACTTGCTGGAGCTTAAACATTTTACAGAAATCCAGCAATTAAAATTGTTCCCTCTGCTCAGGGAAGTAATATTTGGTAGATGTGAGAAAGACACAAATACTTTCCTTCATTAGAAAAGTTAATAGCACAGTGACTGCTGATAAGTTGTAGAAAAAACAGCAGTACAAAGACCTGAACTACAAGTCTAACTCTATGATTAAGTGCAAGGTGCCTTTCAGGGAGTAAGATTTTATGCAAACATTTGAAAGGACACTGTTTTATACTGGGACCAGGAAAATGGTGAAATCTGAAAAAAATTGCACAGGAAAAAATACCTTTCCTACCAAGCTACTGCTGTATTGTTAGCCTCAATGTGGCAAATCTGGCACTAGCACTATGGCGTAGTTTATCTTCATTTAAAGAAAACATTAGAGGAGTAATGATGTCCTATGTTATAAACTTGTGGGACAGATTTGTAAGCGGTGAAGGGTATTGATACCAACCTACTTCAAGATTACTTCTCAGTGTTAAAGGAAAAAATCCCAACTGTATGCAAGGGTCACGGGAGGGAAGACACTAGCCAGCCTGCTCTCCATCAGAGAGACTGTCTAAAATGAAGACTCAAATGCTAGATGAAGACCTGATTTATTTATCCTTTACCCCTTCCTTCCCACAAATGGGTGGTCACATAACATGTGCTGCAAGTTATGTGAGGAGAGAGCTACCATGCTATTAACCCAGCTGGCAACTGCATCCACCTCTAGTTAACGGGAAAAGATAACTATTCTCCATTTAGGATTGGTCATTTTTTCAGAGTAGTACTTCTAGCTTCAAGAGGCAGTCAGAATGTTCTTAATACTTTTAAGCAAAAGAAAACTAAGTTTTCACCTTAGAATATGTGTATCCATACTTGTGTGTATATATATATAGGGTTGCTTTCCTCAAATGATTGAGAATTTTTGGGGAAGAATAAATGTCTTTTGCTTTATGTTGCTGCTTTTTTTTTTTTTTCAGGTTTTTGACATTTCCAGAAAAAAAAGGATTTTTTAAAAAAAAATTTATTTTCCACAAACACATTAATATTTTTGTGCCAGAATAAAAAGATCTTTCTCACCTGCTTTGTTTTGTCAAGAATGTAGAATAAAAAGGACCTACATTTGTCTCTGACATCTGAATAGCACTTCAATACAAATGGAGAATGTTCCTGCCTGTATAAGACAGGGTAGCTGAGATTAATGAGTCTCTTCATTTTACAAGTCTAAAACAGCGCATGCTTCTCATATCATCTGCAAAGATGTCAATGTGCAAACAGGAAGACTGGGATTCTGACTATGCATCAACCAAGCTGACCACTTCACCCATTTGTGGGAAAGAAGGGGTAAAGGATAAATAAATCAGGTCTTCATCTAGCATTTGAGTCTTCATTTTAGACAGTCTCTCTGATGGAGAACAGACTTGCTAGTGTCTTACCCCCTATGACCCTTGCATACAGTTGGGATTTTTTTCTTTTAAGTTTTGAGACAAGTCATGGAAGCAAATGTCCTGGGACAGAATCTACAGGGGGTTATACCAGTTAGCTTGGAAATGAAAGGAACTAGCCATTCTCCTAACTGATCTGCAAATAGAACTGGGAAGAGATACTTGGAAGGAAATGGCTTAAAAATTTGGGTTAATTTTTTTTGCCTTATTCTCTTAATTAAGCCTGTTCAAACTCAGGAAAAAAAAAAAAGAAGTAAGTGAAGTGGATTGTTCTTAGAGTTTCTGAACAATGTGTTTGACAAGGACATGGTTGGTCAAAAGCAAAGCCAGTTACAACATTACAGTGTGTACAAAGAAGAACACAAAGTCCATATTCACTCCAGAATTGCATGCTCAACTTATGTATGAATGCACCCATTGGGAACGGGAAAGCTTTTCTTCTTGTTACTTGTTTGTTATTTTGCTTTGCTCCACTTGATCTGTTAGTAAATGGGAGAGTGCCAGAGGTGCAGAGAGATGCAAGGGAATGATGAAGGAGACTGCTGGCACACAGCCCTGCAACCCTGTCATTGCGGGCAACAGATTCACTCCAGATTCAGTCATCTTCCCAGTGTACCCAATTTCAAATCGTTGCCATCCTAGGTGCCATATCTAACCAATGGAGCTTGACGGGTATCTCCTGGCAGCAGTTCACTCATGCTGCCTATTTAAATCTGGGGATCAAGAGTTTATTTTACTGACAATCTATGAAGCCAGAATGACCACAAACATTCTTCAGGTGGCTGGGACAAATCCAGGCACTGGTCCTTTTCAACCAGAATTGCTAAGCTATGATAGCAGCCCTCTGGTCTGTAGTGTAACAATATGGTGGCTTTCTGTAAAAGTTTGAGCTCTCAGCTACATTTTATTGCTTTCTCTATGAATGATTTATTACTATATATTACATGATTGTGTACCTGGGATGGTCCAGAAAGTTATTTAGTTTCTTATGGAGCAGATGGAATACATTACGTTGAATAAAAGCTGGCACTAGCATTTGGTTTTTTCAATCCTGGAGCCAATTTGCAGGTTAAACTGGAGGCTTCTGAAGCCAGAGGACACAGACACAGAGGCCACCTTCATTCCATGTACAGGCATCCATGTTATCACCTATCCTGCCCATTCACTTAATCAACTCATTCTCTTCCACCCATTCTCCTTTCTCATGCCCTTTTATCATATCAGACATTATTTCTTTTTGCCCCGAAACACTTACAAACTTTAGGAGAAAGCAAGGTTTACGTTGAGGATGGGTATGAGATATGGAGGCTCAACTGCCTGCACTACTACAGTCTCTTTGCAAGATTTTGTTCAAGCTAGTTAAGCTATCTGTGTCTTAATCCCCTATCTGTTAAATGGAGAATATAGTTGTTCTCAGCTTCACAGCAATGTTGTGAGGCATTTGAGATTATGAAGTTCTCTGATACAGTGGGACTTGTAACTTGGGCTTGGTGAACAAAGGAACATAGGAACTTAGAGGGCAGTTTAGATGGGATTTAGAAGCCTAAATCAAAGAGTGTGATTGATAAAAAAAGTCCATGTACCAGTGTGGGCCCATAGAGATCTTTCTTTTGGCCAGTAGTTACTCAGGCACATGTATTTCTACCACTGGTATACTCAGAGTTACCACTGTCTTGACTAAGTAACTCATCATTTAGCTGCTACTTAAAACCATTTGGAATTCAAAGATTAGACCAAGAACCCTGAAAGCAAAAACCTACAACAAAATTACAACACTGAATGCAAGGCACAGCACAGCCATCCAAAATTAATCCAGGTTTGCTGTCCTACCTTGGGGTTAGCCCATGTACAGAGGAAGCAGGAAAACTAGACATAGTGCTCTTCTCAGGTTGTTGGGTCTCAAACATACAACTTCAAGCCATGAATGTCCTAACTACCAAGCTGTAGCGGATACTGAGGTGCCCTTTGGTTTTTTTACAGAAGTTGCACCAACACACATTAAATAACCCAAAGAATTCTTGGGGCAAATAGAAAATACAAACAAGGAAAACCTGACTTGGTCACACACTGATGGGTGCTTGTTCTTCTGAGGAGGAGCATTGGTTTTGGTATATTCTGTATAAATATTTTCTACTTAGACCTGCATGGACTTCTTATTAAACTGTCTTTATTTCAACCCACAAGTTTTGTTGCTTTTACTCTTCCAACTCTCTCCCCCATCCCACTGGGGCGGAGTGGGGGCAGAGGGAGGGGAGTGAGCGAGCAGCTGTGTGGCAAGCAATTCCACTTACTCGTTCTTGCCTATTCAAACCACCAACTGCTCTGAATAGGCAAGGAAAAACCTCCTACCCGTAGCTGCAGGGTGGAAGTGGCTTAAGTGCAAGTGACTACTGCCATTTTATATCCTCAGGGATGTTTAAGATGTCCCTATGGAGCTATTATAACCTGAGACCTAAGGGAAACCCTTCTATAAGGGCAGCTGGATGGCCAAACCAACTCAGTTGGCATTAGACCATGCATGGGACAAATAAATCAAGCTCTTGGTTATATTTTGCGGTAAGAGATAAGACGGGACACTGTGCTATTCTGACTCCTTTTGGGGAAAGAGAGAAAACTCCACTCTATTTCAGAAAAAGGAATATGTCTACAAATACTAGACCTGCTTGGAGCTTATGGAGCAATTGCAAAGACTGTTGCATTGGTAAAGGCCTGGTCAGTGGTGGTTTGAGCACTGCCAGAACAGTCAGGCTAGGCAGATAGAAAACAGAGCAAGGAAAATAACTGGTATCATTCCCCTCTGCTCTGTCCTGACTGTGAGAAAGGACAAGTTGGCATCTAAGTTGGTAGGCTGAATTTCATCCTAGTCAACTAGTATTTCTCTAAAGTATTTAGCCACCTAGGCCTCATTCTGTACCTCCTGCTTTTGTTGATCTAAGAAATTAACTTCAAATTTACTAGGTACTATTTTCTACCTTGAGATTAAAGTAAGTTTAGCATGAAATTCTTCTAAAACATCAGTATTTTTCTGAAGTAGATGTCTGTATGCTCCAAATTAAGGGTCACAGTGAAAGTATTTTCAGTTGGTTTTAAGCTGAGTGTTAATAGCAGCCTGATGTCTAAAACAAGTGTCTCCTGCTATAAAGTTCAGTCAGCTTACATTACTGTCCAGCCTAGCTCATCTTTGTTGGCAAGTACTTGTTACATTTCTCTCATTCTTCAAGTCATATTGGTACTGTCCTTCTTCCAGCAAATGTCAGTGAATGTCTTCACTATGTCTATAACTGTTCAAAAATCTTCCCAATCAAATCAGAACCATCCCAAGTCAGCTTAATTTTCCCTCGCTTTCCTGGAGAAGTAGAGAGGTGAAAGCACAGCATGCTGGTAGCATTCAGCAAGATCAGGTGGAAAAGCATATCTAAGAAACTAGGAAAACAGTAGGAGCAGGGAGGTGAAAACTTTAATTTGCAAAAGAGAAAATAGTGAAAAAGAGCCTTAATAATTACTTATATAGTAATGGAACAAAAAAAACAACAACAAAAAAAGAAAGAATGTGAACTTCTAGAGACTGAGGAACAAATTTGATTGATAACAAATGTATGTAAAGAAGAAAAAAGGAAGCGATGACATGGCACCGAGTAGCTTAGTAAGCAATGGTCTTAATATACGAGGTACCTGACAGGGACATAGCAAGAAGGTGTTTTATCTGGGAGCTCAAGGGTGGCCAGTAAGATCACTTCAGAGATGTGTATGGTGAACTCATAACACAGCAAGGGTGTTGTAGGCAAAAGGACGGTTTGTATAATGCAGCATAATAGCACTATACTTTTTACAACACTGGATAAAAAGGAGTTATAACATTGAAGAAACTCTTCAAATGTTTCTTTTGAAACCAGTTGCTAGTGCAGACCTTCAAATGTAATGGTGTCTTTTTACCTTCATGACTTTGACATTCATTTTATCATAACCTGCAGTTTCACAAAGGTGCCATGCAATCTGGGGCACATCAGGAGAAGGAGGGTGAATATCAACATGATGTCAGTGGTACAGTTAAGAACAACAAAAAGCCATTTAGCACACCAAGCCTCTAAACTGCATTCACAGCTTTGGGTGGACTTCAGCCAGCCTGAATTTGGTTCACATTCACACCAGATTTATTTTACTATGGTTTGGATACAAATAATGAGTGAAAGTACGGCATTTCCAAGACTCAAACCCAAAGCTTAAAGTGAAACTTGGAGCGTGTGAACCTTTGCAGCTTGAAACCAAAGAAAATGTTTGCGTGAACCCTTGCTAAGCAAGCCCGCTGTGTTTCAGAGAAGCTCTAATAAAAACCACACTGCCATGAATCACTGAATATTCCGTACTTTGACTTGGTAAATTTATGTAAGTTCCATGACAGTCCTTTTAAAGAGTTCATTTTTCACTGAGCTCTGAGCCAAATCATGAAGTCGTTGATGAGTTTTGCTAAATCCTTAACCAGCCTAATCCTACTAAAGTTAGAGGGAGATTTGACTGAGTAGGGAGAAAACAAAAACTGAGTCAGGATTTGGACTTTGGTACAGTAGCTTGAATTTATACAGTTTATTTTTATGAGCTTGAATAAATCTATCTCCGGTAATGTGTATTAAACAAAAACAAGTTAAAGAAAACTGTGTTCAAAAACTGGTGAAAGACCAAATTCAGACTGTTTTCCCAACCTGCTCTCAGTCATGTTTGTACACATCATGAGAAGTAACAACATAGCTAATGCTATTTTTTTCTCACAAAGCTTCTTCATTCAGTGTTAGGACTGCGCTGGGCACAGACAAGTATTATGTAATTAATGAAGGTATTTTCTGCTGGGCTCTTTGCATTTTTTTAGACATTGAAAGATGTGTAGTGAATGGGATGAGTTTTCCTAGAGTGGACTTGTTAAAGCAACTGCACATTTTCTTCCAGAGCTAAATTTTCCCCTATCCCTGCTCTCAGCTCCGGTGATGCTGGGGAAAATAATTTTTGCTGCCTTCTCACAGTTGATCAGTAACTGTGTTCCTCTTGTTTCTAAATTGAAACACCAGGAAATTCTGAGAATTGAGCTGTGACACCCATACTGCTGCATTGATACTGACAGCATGAACCTGCCCTGGTTCTGCCTTGACTCCACAGAAGGATGAACTCAGGGTGTGCATCATCTCTCCCTCCAAACCCAACTCAGGCAAGACCAGGTCCAGGACTAATAACACATTGCTGAATGAGCCTATCTAACCAGATCACTGCTTCCCCCCTCTGTTTTCTTGCCCAGCGAAACCCAGGTTTCTCCTGTAGTACACTCTTTGCAGGCTCAAGACCAACTCACTGTTTTTCTGGCCTACAACCTCCTCTCTGCTTTCTCACACCTTCTTTTAATCTTTAACTTCTCCCTACTGCCTGCCTGGCTTTCAGGTCTATTTCCAATTCCTTCATCATATTTCAGTCTGTTTTCTGTAACAATTCCAGTCACAGTTCCCACCAACTCATCCCAATTTCCTCAGTCTCATTTTTTCATCTCCCCCTCTCACCACCTTATTCTCTTTTTTTTCTTCTAATGATTCAAAATCACACATCTGAAGGCTCTCTCTTTCACTCCGCCTGATTGCCTTTGATGAGCTCAGCATGGCTTTTCTGCTTTTGGAGGTTGGTGCCCCATCTGGAAGCAGCCATGAGGATGGGAGGTGAGGGGGAAGGCGGAATCCAGTTTTGTCTTTCTTGCTGGGCAAGCAAACAGAGTGGATAAGCACCTTTCATTCACATATTTCAATTTCTTTCTGATGTGTTGTCTGTAGGCTTGCCTCCTCTCAGTACAAGCTGAAATGTTCAAACACCATTGGTAAGTATAGATTCACTGGAGATCCTGGGAGCTAAAATCAAAGATACTGAGAATAGTGAACTGATTTTGTTGGTGGTGGGTTTTTTTTTTTCCCTAGAGCTCATAATTTGGGAAAACATGGGTTCATCCCCAGAGCTCAGCAAGCACTGCACAGATGCACATGAACTGCTACTGGCTCTGACTTCCCATGTTCAGAAGCACAAGGAGGCTAATGCTACTTAAATAAAACAATGAGCAGAATTTATTAACATTAAAAAACCCACTCTTTTTGTGTTCCCCCCCCCAACTTGCACTCTGAAAGGCCTGAATGATTTGATTGGCAGTTACCAAAAAGTCAGCCCAAGACAGGCAAAGTAATGGAAAATTTCAGTCCAAATGGTTAATGTTCTGGCAAAGTTATAAGCAGCTGAAAACTGTATTGTATAATGGCACATATCAGACAACCTGAATAATACGGAGTGCTACCAGCCAGACCTATAATTAGAACTGGGCAGGAATCGGTTTTCCCATAGCCTCCAACATTTTTTTCAGTTGTGCATTGGCACAAACCCAGCAACTTTTGAGGTTTTAATGGAAAAATAGAGAACAAACCCACTTCTATATACTTGGTGATGAGAGAATTCACCTACACCCTCCATTTCCTGGAGACGAGCCCTAATTATAGGTCTATGCATGAATTTCCTTTTTTTTTTTTTTTTCCTGGTATAGCTGCTTCACTTTGTATATTTATTACCCATTGATCCAGAGAAAACCTCTAAAGCTCAATACAAAAAGATAATCTGGTGTCTCATTCTCATGAAGCTCGACGCTTAAATGCTTTTATGGTTCCAGACCCTAATCTTTAGTCCCGCAGTCAGGAGACTCCCCTGGACTGTTAAAAGTCCACTGTGAGTCAGGCTGATCATGAACTAAATGAATTCCCAGGCTTCCCTTCTAACTCAGAAGTGGGGCTTGCTTTTTTGTGGTTTTAACCAGAAATTTTATCCCTGACATGAGGAATTTTTTCTATGCAGTTTTGGCCAAATCTGAAAGTTCAGCTTCTGATAGATCAATGCTGTTCCAAAAGAATTTGTGAAACAATTTCTAGAAACCATTGGAAAACGAAAAACCAGTGTTCTGAAATCTGTGAATGTAGTGCCAAGGACATTATAGTGTAAAAACTGTCATGTCTGCTTTGGCACCACACACATATCAGTGCCTCAGTAGAGGTCATTCTGCAGTTTTTGTTGTTGTATCTGAGTGAGCTTTAAGAGGTTTAAGTTAATAAGTAACAGCAAAGTTATCCCTATGAAACCAAACCAGAGCCCGCCAATATTCTGTATTTGGTTTGGATGTTACAGCTGGATGCCTGAATCCCTGGTGAAGAAGCAGCTATGAAGATAACAACTTCTACTACTGACCCAGTGCTTCTACCACTCCCCATGGTGTAGTGTACTTCTGGTTTGCCCTACAATTTTCAGGTAAATAAACACTACAGCACTAGTGTCCAACATACATGCATTTTTTTTCTTTTTCCTCTGTAGTCTCATAATAAAACAAAATAAACCCAAATACATTATTATTGATAGTCTAATAGAGGAAAACATGCACAGAAACAAGAAAGACAGCATTGTACAGAAATTGTGAGAAAAAAAAACAATGAGCATGTTAGTGGTCCAATATGTAATAAAGCCTCCTTCCCAGAAGAATGTAAGTAAAGAATCACATTATTAGCTGGACAAGCTCAGTAATGCCATGAGTGTCTTCAGAAGCAATGATGGTCATTTTGTTTTTCTCTGGTTGCTTAAATATCGTGTAGTATGTTACATGATTTCTGTAACACCGGGGAAAGCTTGAGGCCTCTGACAGCTTGAGTTTAGAGAGTGCATTGCTGACATCTGGTGGAAATACAGTTTAAAAACTGGAAAAGTTTAACATGTTTATATTGTGACAGAATAATTCCCTTTGTATGAGGGTGTTTAGCAGACTCCGCAAGTTTAGAACTGTAGAAATGTGGAAGATAGGAATGTGTAATTTATGAAATCCAGAAAATGTGAGCCTCTTCTGCTGTTTGTTGGTCTGGGATTCTGGGCATGCATTTGCATTGTTTTTTCACTGAACTCTTTCAAAGGTCTTGGGTCTACCCCAAAACAAAGTATGCATGAAGTCTCAACCAACTTGAGTATTTCTATGGTTGCATCTAAAATGTTTATGGTCAGCTTTACAAAGATCTGCAATAAGAATATAAAAAAACCAACTATATAAGAAAAATATTCCTTTAAAAAAACTTGTACGAATGAATAACGTATCCTGAAAATAGTCATAAAAAAGAAACAAAAAAGTACCTATTTATGTCCCAGTTTAATGTTAATTTACTTTGGAGAAGGGTGACTAGTTTCTTATTGTATAAGTTTTTAGTGATTGCTATACCATCACCATGCAAATAATAACTAATAACAAATTATGCTCTTTTCCCATGCCAAAACTTCAAAAAGAATATATACTTTTTCTCAAACTTCCGTGTTTCTTCCTGACAAACTAAAACCCCCAGAGCTGAGAAGTTTTCTGCTCCCAAAACTGAGAAAAAAGGATCTTTTTTTCAGAATCTTTCCACTTAATAGAAAATTCTGAAAAATTCCTTATGGAAAATCATTGTTGAAAATAATTATTTTATACTTTCAAATTACAGAATTATCAGGAAAACAAGTAGAGAATTTTCAGGTATCTGTGATAAGACAGTTCTTAAAATATTAAAATTCTATGTTGTTCTGAATCTTAGAAAAGATGAAAAGTGTTATTTATGTACAGCTATTTGCCATTAAAATCCCTACATTATATATTCTGTCTCAGAAGTAGGGCATATAAAGTCCTGTGTTGTGTGTATCCCACCCCCTAACCCCCCTCCCCAGTTTAATCTGTTTTGTAAGGAATTGGAATTTCTTAAGCAGGCATCTGGGTATAACTGTATATCCCACACCAAGGAAGCTAGCATCTCTACCCCTGGCTGTTTATAGCAGTCTTTAATACGAACTGGTTGTCTGCCAGACTCATGAGGTAGTTGGAGTCGTGCTGGAATTACAGAAGTTGTGAAATATTTAAAAAATTGGATTTTGACTGTTCTTTAATGGCAAAAGAAAACAATACAATCGGCACGGGAACGCAGAAGAGTTCAGCAGTGAGATTGCTGTGTTTCACAGTGCTGGTAATGACAGATGTTACCAGGGAGCCTCGCGCGCAGCAGGGCAGGATGCTGACAGGGAACAAACCCAGAGGCTGCTCGCCAGGAGCGAGGCGGCAGCAGGTGGACGAATCTTCTCTATACGACAGTCCCTGACAGGCTGGGACCCGGCTCTGAGTGCTGGCGAATCGCTCCTCCTCAGCAGAAGGGTAGTCTGCTACGTGCCGTTATTTTTCAGATGAAATGAAAGCACAGAAGAATGGGTGAGCGGAATTTCACATTGCAAAAGTCAAACTGGAATTAATTTCTCTCTGGTGCAGCCCTTCTGGAGCCAATTGAGTTTTGCTAGGAGAGGATCTGGCTAAATGAGTTTGGAGGGAAGGTTAAACATTCTTCTTTTATTATCCTACCCTGTACCATTACAGGGTCCTTTCTCTTGGCTAGCATAAAACCAATTGTAATGCTAAAATAATTAGAAGGCTAGTATATTTGCTGTTTCAATATGAATAGTTCATGACATATGTCTCTGTGGAAACCTTTTGTACATGTTAGATACCGTCTGTCAGCCATATTTTTCTCTAATTCTCTGTGCTATTTTTAATATCATTTTAACCTTTTTATGTACACTCAGTCTGTGCCCCTGCCAAAATGGTATATTACAGGTTACACAGTTAGCAATACCTAGAGCTAAGGTTGCCAAGAATCTTCTACAGTATAATACTATTTCCAGTTGCTTATAGCTTTTCTGAACTTTAACAGTATGGGCATAAAATGTCTCATGTTTCTCTCAAACTAGATCTTAAGTTTGACTAGCTTAGCAAAAATGGTTGGGTTTTTTGTTTGGTGGTTTGTTGTTTTTTTTTTTTTTTCCAAGAGTAGAGTTAGATAAAAGAGGTTTGCAAGCTCTCAATATATTCCTCAAATCATTTCTCTCTCAGAAACTGCACTGCTCTGGTGATTTGCCATTCAGCCTTCCACCCCCTCCAGCCTGCTAGAGCACCAACTTATAGACCATTATCAGGGCTTGAACCCTGAGACAATTTTTATTCCCAGGTCTGAGTGTAGGTCTAAGTTGTGTGTGTTCTTTCTGTATAAATTCTCCAAGAGATCTTTCCCCTGCCATCCACACAGCTAGAAGTCTTCCCCTGCTCCCAGTATCTTGCACCTCCGTTAAAAAATGAATTCTCTTTTTGGACTGTGAAAATCTTGTTCAGATGGTTTCTGCAAACACCATTTGCTTGTTGCGTATATTCCTCTTTACATCATCCCATTCATTGCTTTTCTTAGCTATGTCAATTTTTATTTTGAAGGTCCTTGCTGGCCTATCTTTCCATTCACTCCCAAGCTTTTCAGGCAGACCACTGAGTCATTTGATTATGCCTGTGCCTACTGCTATGTTGTTAAGCAAAGCACTTTGGATGTTTTTCTACATGTTTGCCTTGTGCTCCCCAGGATTGCTCTCAAGTCCTTCCTTCACCCATCTAGGAAGTCTGTTCTACCCTTTCTTTCCCATGGCACAACCTCACGAGCACAAAGCAAAGCAAACATTGTCTGTTCTGGTAAGGCTTATGGTACAGTTGTGCAGAGGCTGCTGCAAATGATGCAATCAAATATTCTCCCATATCCTCTTGCTCCCAGTTATTTGATCTATGCATGGAGGATGAAATGCTGAGCAATTTTGTGTGTGTATGTGAGGATTTTATCTGTGGTAGAAGTTCTGGTTGATCTGAAATTTCAGGAACCAGTTCATTAGCTGAGTGAAAGTTAGTGACTACTCTGGACAGAATGAAAAACTTTAAAAATGGTTAATTCACTGGTTTCCTAAAATAAGTCAAATTACTTTTACAAAACGGATTGTAGAGAGTGCACCCACACACTGATGATGAGAGGATCATAGCGCCTTAGCTATGACAACCTAGATTCAAATATATTCCCCGCTTGATTAGGAACACTTCTTAAATTTTTTCTCACACACTTCTCTTGTTCCACATGTAAGCCCCAAAGTCTAGGCAACAGAATCATCCCAGTTCTGTCTTCATTTGGAGTTAATTACATCCAAACCAGTACAACTTCAGGGTAAAGGCTGAGACAAAGAGATACTTCTCCTCCTGTAAGTATAGTACATGAGCTAGGGAAAAAAATCATTAATCCTAATTAAGGGAAAGAGGACACTCTACACTTGCAATGAGTATGGCTTTCAGAAAACCCTCAGAGATCACAAAGTTTAAGGTAAAATTATGATAAGCCATGAAACCTAGTGAATCTCGCATCTCAGATGGAATGACTTCACATTTTCTAAATAAACGAAGTCCAGTACTGAGAGTGCTATCTCTGTCGAATATGCCTGAAGTAAAGCAAAAGCTGTCCTGTTGATGGAAAGGAGTAGCTTACATTGATCTGCAGGATAGAAAAGGATCTCTTGTTAGAATTGTGCCATTACAGGTAAGGAGGGATTAGGAAAAAGCCTGAAAAATCTGATGGAACCCAGCTCCATTCTGAATTCCTTTCAGACATGACAACCCTAAAGCTCAAAAAAATAGCTCCAGAAAATATTTTTGCATTAATAGGTGAACATCCAAAAGACTTACCTTGTTGCGGTTTTTTAAGTCACTAATGCAAATATCCGTGGAGACACCTGAGAGTTCTTAAGCCTCCTTTTCTTCTACAGTTTTTTTGCAAATTACACAAATGAATAGAGTGTTACTGTAAGAATACTCAGTATAAAATGTGTACAGGAAGGGGCCTCAATTAATTCTCCATTGAAATAACGAAAATTTAACTGCACACCACCACAGCTTGATAAGAAAGAAAGAAGAAGCTAACATTTCCAGGGAAAGCATGCTTAATAGAAATGTCTTTTGCCACATGACAAACTGTAGCCTGAGAAAAAGAAATTACAGAAACAATGAAAAATAAATATATGCATATACATACATGTATATATACACACAACCCCAATGTCCAATTTGTTTGTTGAGAAAGATACCTTTTTGTCACAATCATGCAGTGACTTCATCTGTGTCCTATCACAAAAGTTTACATCATCTCACCATGGTGCCAATCTCAGTGACAGCTGTGGGTCACAATTCCAAGGCATGATGCTATACCCCTTCCTGTTGTTCCATTGCCACATGATTCTTGGAACATATAAAAACATGATAGCTGCCTCTTCCGATTCATAGTCTGAATCTCCCGTTTAGAGAAATTCCAACACCATATAAGAAAAGAATCATAACAGTGCCAATGAGAAAACTACTTAACTCTCTCCAACTTTTCACAGTTTACAAGAATATGTTTTAGTTAACAAAATAAAGCATTGGTGATGAAAGTTGTAAAATAAAAAAAAGTTTTATATATAGACCACAAGTAAGGGGAAAACTCTACTGACAATGCTCCATGTGAACATAAAGACCCCCCCCCAAAAAAAAGCAAGAATCAAACCATTGCATGATACACTTGAAGTGGAATTAAATCATATTAGTATAATGTTTTAAAAGTCAGTGTACCCATTCAATTCAGCACCGTTAATAAATAGGAACTAGACAGCATAATATGAAAGATATATGTAGTCTTGAGGTAGAAGTGAAAAGGCTAAGTTTGTTTATACAGCTCCTTTTAATTTAAAAAGCCCTGTGTTGTGCCAATCATCAAATCAGTGGTATCACAGCAGTAACCATTAAAAAGCTTGTAATTGAGAAATATCAAACGAGATTATCTAAAGCCAAGCAACTTTTGCAGACAAAAGTCTTACTCTTGTTGCAGTGACAAGTTAAATAACATTCTGATCAGAGACAAATAGAAAACATAAGATTTCCAAGCTGTTGGAAAAAGTGAGGTCCTAAGTATGACAATGAGCAGTATTAGGAAACATTACAGGTGGCATTGTTAGAACAGCTGGGGAAATGGGAGGAAGCAGATGATTGATAATATCAAAGTTATCAGAAACAAAAAGGAGGATTTGATATAACGAATGACATAGAGAGAAAAGCTCACCTGCAGAGCAACACAAATTATTAAATGAGAGAAATAAAGGTTGAAAGATATGAGAGCATTCAAGCGAGATTTGGCGACAGATTAGAAAAAATAACACAGAAGAAAAAGAACTCAAGAGGGAGAGGGGAAAAACAAGTTTTATTAAATATGAACAAAAAAGCAAACTCATTTCAACGGAAGTAGGAAACTGTTAGAGCAAGGCCCGCTGTGGTGCCATTCCCAGAAGAAACGTGTACTATTCCTGCTGAGAATACCAGCCAGGAAAGACACACGTCCTAGAAAAACAGAAAGCTTTTAAAATTCATCAACTGTCTGATGAGAATTTAATACTTACGTGCCGTATTGCTTCAGAGGGGACATTATATTCCCTTCCTCCTTCTTTCTGATTAAGCTTATTTTCTGGTGGCTGTCAAAGTGGAGCTTACAGTTTACATAAGCTGTTTGAGGAAGAATCTGAGTCTTGGACAACCGTTTCTCCTGTTAATAAAATGTCTGAAGATGTACTTGAGATACTGCTAGGGCATGTTTGCCTGCAGATGCTACCTGAAAAGCAATTTCAGACTCCTTTATAAGCAGCTACACTTATGGTCCTTACTAATTATTCAGTGCAATGAAAAGGTTATTTACGTGTTTGATATCTCACAAGATAAAGTTAAGAAAGCATTTTAAATCACCAGTCCTTCTTATAGGTCCCTTTTCCATTCTGTTTTTTTCGAAAACATTTCAGAAGTTGGTTGTCTGATGTAAGTGTGATGCCTCTAGTGGTCCCATGTTATCTTTGATTTGAGACCTGCACTGGTTGTGAACTTTTAAGTATCTTACAGATATCTTCAGTTAATTTTGGCTTTTTACCCACCTGAATGCATTCTAACCAGGAAACAGACTTTTAAAAGGCTGTCTCACTATTGTTATTCATCAGGTGGTGGCTCCCTTGCAGAGTGTAGGGAAAAAAAAGAAAAATAAAAAGAAAGAAAAAAGAGATAGAGGGTACTCCTCAGAAACTCAGGTCATGAATAGTCTGAATACGTTGATTTTCTCTGTGCCTTTCAAGTTTCATGAACCTCAAAGAAAAGCAGAAGGGGAATTGTGTAGGTTCAGTGTTACCTCTACAGGATGAGGTGACCAACTGCTACATTTGTTTTAATGTACTCCCAGTTAATTGGCTGGACATATAGAAGTTGTATAGATTCTTCATCAAAAGAAGTCATTAAATTGACATTCGTTTTAGTAGTCTAGGTCAACTGCATTTATTATTATAGAAACAGAGATTAATTTGGGGAAATATTACAGTGTATGTCCTGCAGAAGATCATAAAAGTTGTCACTTCTAGTACCCACAACTAGTCCTTGAGCTTAAACATTTTCTAACTGCACAACACAGTCACAGTGATGTTGCATAGCAGCTTAAGAGCAGATGTAAAGGAACCACAGAAAAGACTAAGCTACAGTATTGCCCCCAAAGTCAGTCATGTTGACTAAAAACTTCTGTGACCATTCTTCTTTTCCTTTTTGATTTTTCAGACTTTTTTTGTCTACAGAAATAATTTTTGTCTCCAGATCATTGTAAACCAGTTTATGTATTGCTGTGCAACCTATTGTGAACATCACATTATTATGGCATCTAGCATTTCATGAGAATGATTTATAAATTACTGCAAGGCTCTGATTCTGTATGGGAATTTGTAGTCAAGGGATCACATGCGAAACATGAATGTGAAACTCCACAAACACGAGAGTGTTTATTTCTTCAGAACCTGAAACATGTTATTAGATCAAAGCTAGTGTCTGCTTCCTCTTTCTGAAGAAGGCATCTCTGTTAATTCAGAAGTCCCAGTTGATATAAATTAATTCTCACTTAGAGTTGAGCTGCATTGGTAGAGATAATATTGCTACTGGAAGGAAATATGAGACAATGCAAACTACATAAAAATAATTCTTTTTAAGATTAGGTCTAATCAATGTTTGTAAAAACAATTCAGTTATTCTTTTTATAAAAGAATTTCAGGGCATAGTAGTCCTGTTTCTCTCACAGAGGTGAGAACATTTTAGGAGGAAGCTTGTTTCTTCCTGATTAATTACTTTATATGTCCCTTACTAGATGATGCATACTCTTTGCCCAATATATTGAAGATGCCTACTCCTGGTATCACAGCAGTCCAAGGGACCAATACAAGCAAAACAGACTTTCTTAACTCCTCTATCAACCTTGTGTTTTGGTACAGATTTTAAACATTTTGAATCTCAAAATTTATTTTTTCCATTTTCAAAGAATATATGATCTTGTAAATGTGAAACTTTTCAACAAAAAAATGGTATAAGGAAAACTCTCAGAATTACATATTATGAATGAAATATCTGGCAAGCTTTGTCTTTTTATTTTGTCAAGATTCCATTTCTGTGATTTCTGTGAAGTTAATATGCTATTCACAAATGAAATAGGTTATAGAAATGTGTCTAGTTTTTAGGAAAAACCTTTGAGCTTATCCATTGTTCATAACCTGTCCATCTTTCAGAATTTTCTATTTATTGTTCACAGCTTCTCAGAGACTGTTGGACATGTTGTGTGTCCAGTGTGTGCAGTATGTCAAAATCTATGGTCTTGAATTCAAAGAAAACCAAATCTCAAACAACCGAAGAAGCTGAAATTTAAACATATTGAGGGTCTCTGAAAAATGTTCTTATACTGCTTGGTCAGAAGACAAAGCCTTATTGGAATATTTTACACTGAATTCTACTCTGGAGCTTTAGATTTTTTAAAAAAGGAAGGCAAAAATCCTTTTGTCAGAGTTCCACCTGATTCTAAAGTAGATGATCATTTTGCTTAAACTGAATTGACAAGTTTCCATTTTGCATTGCGGTATAATGTCAGATTAGTTGAAGCTAAATTTCCTCAGTAAGAACCTGAAACAAAATGTTTTTTTCAATAGTGTAAAATACTGTGGTTTTGTTACTAAACATCTCCATCAGGTCTGAAGGAATTGAAATTCATACCAAAGAAGCCAACAATTCTGGTTTGGGGGTATCAAAACACCCTTTAGCTCTTGAAATACATTTCATGTTAGATGCTGGACTCAGGCACTCGAGCCTTTCTATTCCCCAGCAAACTTTTGCTAAACCCACTGGTAGAGTGGTTGTCTCTTTCCCCATACGATGCCCACCCAACATCAAAGGTGTGAGCAGCCTGGACCCTGTTGTTGAAGTAAGCCTTGCCATAACACATCCGAGAGCCTACTATTCTTTCTAGAGCAATGATATTTGGATCTCTTCAAATTCACTGTCCCCCTGCCCAGTGAAAAGACTGGCTTACTTGAAGAGTGTGGCAACTCAAGTTTGAGCTTTCTTTGTGACAGGCAAACAGGGGAGCTGAAATCTTCCCATATGCAAGTGCTGAGCAGACCAAACAAAGTAGACTACCTTGTAAGTTAAGCAGTGCTTGGGTATGGACATGGGCTCACCATACTCTTAAATGGTGAAAATGGTGCCTAACACAGCTCTGGCCTGAGGTGGTTAGCAGGATAGGAGAAGTTCTCAGTTTAGGTGTTTGCATGGGCACAGAAGTACCCGACAGAGAGTTTGGATGTGGTCACCATATTCTGAAGGCAAAGAGAGCTTAGCGAGTATCAACATGGTCAGACTGTGCCTGCTGGGCACAGAGACAAAGAACAGATCACAGCAGTCTCTACAAGCATAGCTATAGACATAAATACCAATGCCCAGATAAGTAATAAATAATACCTAAGTCAAAAGCACAGAATAAAATAGTAGGGCCCAATATCTTCAAGGCTATAACCTACCTCTTAACCAGCTAGACACTGATTCAATTCAGGATGCTGAAAACTTAAGTCTGATGTTGATAAAGACCTCAGAGATGAGCTGTTCTTTTTCATATAAAAAGACACTGGACTTGAGGTACCACAAAATAATGATTTTAAATTAAATGGAAATTTAAATCATAAGTATTAACATTCTTAATTTCTAAAGGGCAAATTTTGATAAACAGTGGAAACTAGACAGTTAACTTAGCTGGACCTGAATTTGATACTTGAATGTGGAAGAAGCCTTAAAGTCAAGGGTGCAAAACTTATCATGAATGTCTGTCTCAGAGAGAAAAAAAAAAAAAAGGAAACTTGCAGGAAGTGGTTCCAGATCTGACCAGATGAATAGTCACAAAGAAAAAAAAAGGATATTAGAAATAAGCAGAGTGCCTACACTGATTAGGGGAAAAATGACTGATCATCAAAGAAAACTGCCTCAGAGGCCAAAAAATGTGGAGATAAAGTGAGAATAACAAAGAGTCAAGCTGAGTTAGACCTTGCAAAGGATATTAAAACACATAGCAGAAGATTCTTCAGCCATGTGAATAAAAAGAACAAGGGTGGAAAAAATAAGTAGGGCCAGAATGTAGTGCAGATAGAGTAGAAATTAAGAATAAATCAAGCATAGGCTGAAAACTGAATTATGCTCTAGCTCACATTTCAAGGAAACAGGCGAAGATTTTTAACATGGGGAAAAAAACAAGGACGGGGAAAAAAGGTATAGAAATGGAAACCAGCGCAGTCAAGGTAGAAGCACAATTTGAGATGTCTAATGTACTCCAGGAGGGAAAAAGTGGAAAAGAAGTATAATCTCAAGACAGAGTTGGCAAACAACATTTCAAGTGGAGCAGCAGGTATTTTTAATAAATGCATAAAGCCTGGTTGGTGCCTAATGTTTGTAGACACATCACACACAGAGTAAAGAAGCTGGAGTGAGAAAGTGGTCTGAACAACTACAGACCACCTAGATTTTAGTTTAATAATCTAATGTCTTAAAACCAAATTTTGAATAAAAGAATTATTAAAGGCATGGAGATTGTCATGGTTTAACCCCAGCCAGCAACTAAGCACCCCGCAGCCATTCACTCACTCCCCCCCCACCCACTGGGATAGGGGAGAAAATCAGGAAAAGAAGTAAAACTCATGGGTTGAGATAAGAACGGTTTAATGGAACAGAAAAGAAGAAACTAATAATGATAATGATAACACTAATAAAATGATAATAAAAGGATTGGAATGTACAAATGATGCGCAGTGCAATTGCTCACCACCCGCTGACTGACACCCAGTCAGTCCCCGAACGGCGATCCCCCACCCCCACTCCTCCCAGTTTCTATACTGGATGTGGCATCCCATGGTCTGGAATACCCCATTGGCCAGTTTGGGTCAGCTGCCCTGGCTGTGTCCTGTGCCAACTTCTTGTGCCCCTCCAGCTTTCTCACTGGCTGGGCATGAGAAGCTGAAAAATCCTTGACTTTAGTCTAAACACTACTTAGCAATAACTGAAAACATCAGTGTTATCAACATTCTTCACATACTGAACTCAAAACATAGCACTGTACCAGCTACTAGGAAGACAGTTAACTACATCCCAGCTGAAACCAGGACAGAGGCCAATTACTGAAAGAGTTTATCTAGGGCAGGTCATGGTAAACTAACCATAGATTTTCTTTTTAAAAATAATTTCCAGAAAGAGGAAATGAGGCAAATATAAACTTTCTGGACATCAGTGAAAACTTTTAATGTGCTGACCATTGGGACATTATCAACAAAGACAAAGAAAATGGGATCAGGAGGGGAACCGCAAAGCTGCTTAGGATTTGGCCAGAAAGGGCACTAGAGCAGCTGGCACTAGAGGAACTCCAGGAGAAAACAGCTTTGTTGCTTAATGATCATTTTGGAGACGGAACATTAATGTTCCCATTAATGGCTTTGACACAAGAGATCTGCCCCAAAGCCTGTCAGAGGTACAGAATTAGAAGATACTGATTACGGAGGAACTGGGTGATATTGAGAATGGTAGGATTGGGCTGGGATTCGACAAGATTAAAATTACATTTGGAGGCAGGGGTAGGAAAGGGGTGGTGATACGAAAACCTTACCAGGTGGATGTTGCTGAGGTGATGAAGAAGTTCACCATATGAATTCTTTGCAAGATTACAGCCAAAATTATGCAGAGGTAGGTAAGGATTAGTGGTGTTTTACAAAGCACTAATGAGATGTTAGATGTAATCTTGCATACAATTCTGGTAACCCATACTGAGGAAAGAGGAGTGCAGAAAAGGGCTGCTGGTATGATCAGAGAATAACGGGTTTATTTAATTTGTCATGAGAGTCAGTTTAGCCTAGCGAACCAAAATTGAGAAGTAATATGATTCTATAAATACATCAGAGAGAGAAATACCACCGAAAAAGAACAGTGATTTAAACCAAAGGATGATGCTGGCACAACAACAGAAAGGTATAAATTGGTCCCTGAATAAATTCAGTCTGGAAATTGGAAGATTCTTATCTGTTACCACAGTTAGATCCTGGAACAGCTTTGCAACAGGAGCAGTGGGAGCAGAAAACCAAACACTCTTGAACTGGAGTTCAGAGCTTTATACCATGTGCACTGGCACTTTATGTGCATGTAAGATTGCCAGTCAGGTGGCCTGCTCAGCAGATAATTTCTACATGTTTATCATCCTGTTACATATGTGTATATTCATACACATATGTGTGCATGTGTGTATGCATATATATATATATATGCACCTTCACATACACACACACACGTTCACAGAACTCCAAGGCAATTCCTCTATTTACTACGTTGCACCAAAATCCAGGAAAATCATATGAATCAATAAGCTGATTATTGGGATTACCACAAGGCAATTTCTGCTTGTGAAAAGCTAGAAAGATTTATGTGCTTGAAGTCCCTAGGGAGTGGTTACAAGCTGTGAATGCAGGAAATACTTTTGGGCTCTTATTAGTCCCTAAATGACAAAAAAGGAAATGCTGATGGGAGATGCTGGCTTAATTCAAAATTGCATGCTGCCTCTAGGCAATTAGAAGGCACCAAGCTGCTTCTTTGAAACAAAGTAGACCCAAAGCTCTTGAATTTTACATATTTTCTATTAAAAACAGCTATTGACACTATAGGAAACATGAAAATCTAAATAGCGGGAGCAGAAGGGAAATAAAAAACCAAAGTCTATTTGTCCTGTTCTTAAGCTAAAAGTCATTCTGTACTCAACTGGATGCAGCTGCGGTGTTGATATAGGGAAAATCAGCACAGCAATGCTCTTACTGTTTGATCCTAATACTGCCATGCGTAAAGCAGAAACCGTAAGGGTTGCGTGACTGTTAAATTCACTCCCGGTGTTATTCCCTGCCAGTGAAATCAACTAGCACGGAACAGCTCATATCCATACTGCTGAACTCTCTTGCCCTCCAGAACAGTGTGGTGGCATCCAAAGTGACTCTTCAGAGGGCTCCCTGGCCCACCCTAACTCCCACACCTCCCCAGGAATTGCTTGGGAGAATGCTCATTGACCTGGGTCAAAACCATGCCAAGGACTCTGCTAGCAATTTAACAATATATATGACTGACTGACTTCCAGTACCCCAGGAATGCTCTCTGGAGTTGTTTAATTTATGAGTGCAGATATAATCAAGGGGTACTGTTGCCCCTTGTTCCCTTGATCCCCTAGTAAATCTGCCCCAGCAACAAAGACAATGTGGAAGCCAAATCAGAAATGCAGTATTAAATAATTTTCCCAACTATTACTTAAAAAGGTAAAATTTCTCTACAGTGCAGCAATAAGAAAATCATCTGGATCCAGCATGCCAAGGAAATGCATCATATTTGAAACTTCAAGAGGCCTCTCTACAGATGTCTGACCAAAAGGGGTCAAACTCATTCAAAGCTTATAGCGCATGGATTAGGGCCTTTGACTGATGAGAATATCCACAGCACATGTTAGAGCTGAGGATCCTTGCATGCCTTCTGTGGCTCATGTTAGGATTTTGGATGGGTCTAACTACATGAGTATTTGGTTTGCATGTGTACACATGGGCACCCAAGCAAGAAAGTAATGAAATGGGATTGACAAGCCTTTTTCACTTTCCGCAAAGAAAGCAAGTAAAGAACCGCAACTAACCAACCGCTTGTGGGCTTTGGACGAGTCCCCACTGTGTTGATAACAGTGGACAGCTGTGACAACAGCAGTAGTGGCAATTGCAAAAGGAGTCAGAGGAGAGACAGGATACTCACCTGGAAATCTTCACCCTGCCGTGGGTGCTCTTCGCCTGTGCGTGCCCTTCCTGTGCAGCAGGTACAAGGCCAGCTGGAAAACAAAAAAATTATTATTCTTTATAATTTCCACAGTGTTCAATCTGACTTGTTTAGGTACACCAGAGCTGCTGCCTTTTGAAGTGAGAACTGTATCAGTTGTTTCAGTTTCCTATCTCAAGGAGAGTGAACATTATTGTGTGTCAAAGGCTTTAGTTAAAGCTAAGTACAGTCTTAAGAACACAAGGCAAAGATCCATCTATGATGAGACGGGTTTTCCTTTGTCACACACCACATTTTTTCCTTTTTCCTGAAGACAATCATTCAGCGTTAATTTCTACAACGGCTTCAAGACTCCTCCTTTGTCTCTGCCAATGCTTTTGTGTTCCTTTCATGAGGCACACTGTTATGTCCTTGTAAAGATACACATTTTCTCCTCAGGCTTGCTCTCTCTACCTGGTGGAAGTTGTACGTGCTGGGGCTTTGTAGGCTCCGTAGATGTTTTGGTTTTTATTGGAGTGCTGGGGAGGTTAAGAGGTTCTCTGCCCTAAGTGCTGACATTGCTGCATTTCACACTTAAAAATAAGCAGCTAAGCCACATTCTTTTGAATTATTTACTGGAAATAATAGCAGAAAAATCAGTGAGTAATGAACAGAGGTATGCATTTCAAGTGCTTTCACTCTATTCCACCACTGCATCTCAGTCCAAGATCAAGAACAACTGCAAAGCCCCTGAGAACTGTAAGTTGTCCTTCTTAGCACTGCTCCTAGATGGAGATACAGAAGAGCAAGCACCTTGTCTTCTTGTCTGTGTCTCAAGGTACCTGACTGCCTCTAGCTTGCTGATGACTGGGGCAAATGATTTCATATTTTTATTTTATTATATGGTATGTATAAATTATCACATATGAAGTAAAGATAATGGAGCTTTTGCACAGCAGTTTGGGAGCTATAAATGCAAATGGCACTAAAAATTAGAGATTACTACATACATTGTCATTATATTTCTTTTGCCAATAAAGATAGCTTCTGGCTGAAAGAGTTTCTGGGATTAACTGACTTGATGAGTTCCTTACACTGCTAGCACATATAGGAGACATTTTCCATATCTCGAAGCAGCAGAAGAAATATCTGTTCACAAACAAAATGTAGATATCCTGTTCTGGTTCAAAATCCATTTCATGTTGAATAAAAATAACGTTTACACACAAAAGAAAAAAATATCTCTCCTTCTCCTTCCTGATAAAAGTTATTACATCAGAGTCCTGTTACAATTGTTTGAGAATTTAGGGAAGCTAGTGATTATTTTTCTGTACTCTCTCCAACTAAAATGTTGTGTTCTTCACAAGTAGTCCTTTTCCCATTGGTGTGAATCCCAAGAGTGCATTAAATAATGCACTTCTAGTTGTAAAACAGATGGAAAAGTGTTTAAAAAGGTGCCAGGTTTATTTATGGAAGCATGAAATTGAATTTAATAGGAGAATTTTGCCAGTATGAAATGTGAACTCTCAAAACAGGAAGTGGATTTTATTGCTTATTTATTTTATTACCGGATCAGCTGCCCAGAACTGTAGAATCCTTCCTCTCAGGAATTATTTACTTTCCAACTCTGAACCAGAACATCTTGACCATCAGTTGTTACATCTTCTGGCTGCCAGATTTTCAACTATAAACATATGTGGTGCTGTCTATCTCAGATGATCTTCTGCAGATTTATATAGAGAACGTTTTAGTTTTAGATTTATTTCTTGATTTAAAACAATATGAACTGAACTGGCTAAGCCAAGGGAATGAGAATTTCCTTTAGTTCTTGATTACTCTTTAATTAATAATAGGCTATATCATTAAAGGGCTTACAACATGTATTCATTACGCATCAAAGATACAAGAGCTAAAAGTCAATGGGCAAATTATTTCTTCTCTTCTGCACCTCCAAAGGATGCCTAGTGAAAGAACAGGTGCTATTTAGCTTCCAAAAGGTGAGCAGCATTTGGGAAAATTGCACAGGGAAACAGTGTCCCATGTTTTCTGGGGACAGACTGAGCTGCTATACCTGGATGGAGTTGAGTAATGCTGTTGACAGCTGGAACCAGTCTGTAAACCTGTACCTGGCTGTTGTCCCCTTTTCCTGCACATCTGACCACTAAGTAGAGAGAGGTATTTGGGATGGTAAGCAAGCATCCGTTTTCAGTTCAGATAAAATTGTGATAACTTGGTGGAGATCACATTTTTTAAAAAAATCTATGGAAATATATTTTTCAGGATATTAGGCTGAATTGATGAATGTATTTTTACACCTCCAAGGAACTGAATGCTGCGGATGTCTATATTTACTATAAGACAGCTCTATCTTGCAGACTTCATTAAGGAATGCTCTCAAACAATCCTTTGGTTATTACTACATGTGAAAGCCTCTGAGAAGGATAAAAGTCTGCAATGGCAACTTCTACTTAGAGAAACTGAGGCTCAGACAGTCCTCGCTATCACAATGTAAGCCCATGTTAGAACAAAGCTCAGTTCTCTGAGGTCCTGGTCCAGTGCTTCATCCAGTGCCACAATGCCCTTAGGCAGAGTGTTAACAAAACCCAATTGCGTGTGTGTGCAAAGTGCACTTGTGTTCAGCTCAGTGCTGGCGCTCACGTACACTCACAAATTTCCATTTTATGCAACAGCACTAGATGTTTTCAGCATGAAACTCCTGCATGTACAGTTTTGCATGGGAACTTGAAAAAAAGTGACAGCCTTGATCTTGCTGCTCTTAGTTTACCAATTATGGATAAAGATTGAGGGCAATGTGGAACAACATCATGGTCATGATCCAAATCCCATGTAGGAAAGACATGGTTACAATAGGCTGTGTAGCAGGCATTAAATCTCCTCAAAGTAAGTGCACAAGACTTTCTTATGTTTCACCTTTGTTGTACTGTTGTCTCTTAAGATTATTAAATTACTTATAACTGCATCACACCTTGTTGTGACTCTCCCCAGGACAAAGGCATGTCTCCAAGACATTCAGAGTGCCTGGCATGTAAGTGCATGGATATTTTGAGGGCTGATGACATGGTTTGGAGAAATAACTCCTTCAAAATAAAACTTTTTACTGAAATGTGTGTCTTCATAAACGATTGGACCTAAACATTTGTTAAAAGGAAAACAAAAGAAATTTGAACACGTAAAAGAAAACTCACTATTTTAAGTTCCTGCTATTAATGATACTGTGAAACTCATGAGTTTTACAAGGCTTCATATTAAGCATGTGTGCCGTTCATCAGCTTCATTAATATGTCACAAGCACAACTTCTGACATGTATCAGAACCAATTAAGCTTATTTTTGTACTTTGTATTTCTTGGAGACAGATTGTTTGAGTTCAGAAGGGCATACAGTATCTAGCAGATCTGGTAATTCATTCAAATATGGGAGTAAGGCTCTTCTTTTAGTTCTGGCCAAAATTCCTACAAAGTTTTGTACAATGGGTTTGAAAGCTCTTATGCATTTGAAGAAAATCCTTTCAACTCACTCTGGAGTCCTGCTTTATGTTTCATATTGCTTTGAACTTATTACCTCTTTGCAATGTCTTGGAACATTAGTTTGGGAGCATTTAAAGCTAATGATTAAATGTATAGTGAAACAACACTTTGATGTTGCCAGAAGCAATTAATTTTCCCTATTTATACACAAAAGGTTATAAAAGACTGTGTTATGACAAACGAAATGATTCAGTGAATTCAAAGTAGGTTAACTGAATTTTAAAAGATTGTTACTACTTGGTGGAAAAAAGGTATCCATCAAACCTTATCTTAAGTCAGAAAGCTGTGATTAACTTATGCAGTTTTGAATGCTTTTAAAATTAGAAAAGAAATTAAGAATTTGTCAGCTGTGGAAAACCAGCCTATAATGGGTTCATTCAGAATGAAGCTTTCATTGAAAATAACTTACTGGGTGTAGATAAACGAGGTTTATGAGCTTACAGAAGTCACAGAGAGAGACCACATTTACCCGTAAGTAGCCTGACTATTGTACGTTCTCTGTGCAGATGTCTGCTGAACTTTATTAACAAACAGAAAAATGTACTGTATGTTTTTACTCCTACATTTTTATAGGCAGAGCATCTCACACTTCATTGAATCCATGTGCTGGAGACAACAGACATGATTAGAATATAAATCACTCAGAGCCAGGGACTGGAAGTCAGGTTCTGCAACTTCTAAAGCTCCTTCTACCTATGAGTGGGCATACCATGCCTTTACTTCACTGGGAGCCATGCAACAGAGGAGGGACCTCACACATGAGCACGTGTGCATTCACACAGACACATGTGCGTACATATATCTGCATTCTAAGACTGTGGATGTGCTTAAACAGGAAGGAATCATACACTTTCAGCCATCAAAAAAATGTGAAAATGGAAAAAATGCAAGAGAATGAAATAACCAAGGAATTAAGAACTTACAGACAGTTTAGTTTTATGCAACATAATTTCTCAGTTTCCACTGAACTATAGAAAGTTTGAATTTCAGGCTAACTCTTTATCTTATTTGTCAGTTTAAGAAATATGTTTGTTACACTGACCAAGAGATACACAAATTCTAAGCATGATCCTCCACAGTAAAATCTCTAAACTGATAGCAGTGTGAGAACTAGCTATCAGGATGGAAAAAAACTGCTATGCTTTTGCCCAGGAGTCAGCCCCAAACTTTTCTGATAGTTCATAAACTGAAGGCAATAATTTATTTTTCCTCCTCGTCTCCCTTCCCCCTGCCCCTTTATCGCTTGTTAGTCTCCTCAGAATAAAGCAATGAACTTCTGGCTTCTACAATGAGTTAAAACTATTTGACGAACAGAGCTTAGATTGTCTAACACATAGATTGTTTGCAGACCTCTAGAGCATTTAGGGGTATTATTTTTACTTTAAAAGTTACACAGTGCTAGCAAGAACTTTTTCTTTGAATGCCAGGATCCCGGTGAAGAAAAACCCTGAAGGTTTTTACAGTTCAGTTCAGTTGTATTCAAGACATGCTTGGGAATGCAGTACCTCTGTATAGGGATGGCAGGCTTGTAGTTGCCACAGAAAGTATCCTTCCCAGCAGAAGCTAGAAACCAGGAACATATGCCTGGTCATCTCAAATACCATTCAGCACCTAGGTTTAGGTAAATGAGTTGTGCTTTAAATATACTGGCAATTGACAACTCAGTTATGATTCTCCTTCAGCCTCGTAAGAGCATACAGCATCTTGGAGAGACAAGCAAGAATTATCTGCAGTAAACTGTGGCACAACGGAAACCAACTAACTGCATAAATATCCAGAGGGACTTCACAAAATACAATAGTTACTTTTCACGTTTCGTTCCATCCCATGGACTTTCCAGCTCTGAATTAGGCACCCATATTGTGTATAAAAGTGATAAAGAACGTGCATGACTGTAAACAATCTGAGCAATCATAATCTCATTAACTGATTCAAGTAAGAACAATAAGTAGCCAATAAGAAACACTGGGAGAAAAAACAGGCCTCTGCCCATAAAACTTATCTCTAAAAAACAGATAGATCCTAAACTCTATTTTGGATTATTAACTGGAAATAATGTCCCTAGATCATCTTGTAGACATGAAAGAGGATCAACTTTGCAGTTAACGGACTAACACTTCAGGCTTTTGCCTAGAAGGTGGTGTCAGTTATAACATCTTCTGCCTCTCTGATCACAAAAAAAGTTTAAATTTTTGTTCTTATTCACAGAGAACTCTGAGTCACTACACTGTTAGATATGTTTGGTCTGTCTTCTAGAAACCGTTCCTTCTTTTCCCCTTTAGATGTTACTGAAAGTAAGCAAGAAATGAACTCTTTTTGGGGTTCTTACCTAAGATGAGGGCGAGTCAGGCTCTAGTTTTACTTCATTGAACATTTGATTATTTATTCAAAATGGAACAGCTTCAAAAATATTTTCCTTAAAAATGTTCAAACAAATCATCTTGACATTTCCAATATTTTTTTTTGGCTGAAACAATTGGTCAAATCTGGTACAAATTTGCAGATAGTTTCCATCAACACGAAAGTGCATTTTTGAGCAAACAAAGAATTCTTCCATAAAAATTGCCTGGCTCTAATCAGGGCTGAGGCAATTTTGCACATGCCAACCAGCAGAAAATTAGGTATTGGATAAGCAAGAGTGGCGAGGATCTGGGTTCTACCTAAATCCCCTTGTGGCCTTAGTCCAAAGTGATTAGCCCCAGGTCAAACAGAAAGCCTGTAGTGAATCAAGCAAATTAAATCCAACCCTTCGGAGCTATAGGATAATGTGCTAGTCCCAAGACCTCCCTTCTTGGAGGCTGGAAGGGAGGAGGTTATTAAATATAAACACAAAGTAACATCCTGCTCTATGGAGGCCCAAGGCATGATGATCTGGAGGAGAGACAGGGGCTTATACGTGCCCACCAGCTGGACCTGTTTCGGTGGAACCCACAGCAGCTCTCTCTGCCAACGCCAGGAGCTGTCAATGTCCCTGACCAGCAGGCTACAGCTTGGAAGGCCACGATGGAGGAGTCCTGTCAAACTAAAGGGCAGTGAGTTGTAGCGCAAAATACTGCTTTCATGTGGACTTGGAACTGAAGACACTTATTTCCTTTAAAACATTGTAGAACAGAGTAATCCTCAGATTTATTTTGATTAGCAATCTGGATACCTTCTTGGCAGTGTTTATTAGATCTTAATGTAGCTCAGTTGGAAAGCCAGATATTTTGCTTTCTCCCCCTTTGAGTTACTGACCGTTATTGTCTCTATTAATGAATCTGGATAATTTTAACTGTCAGATTCTAATGTAACTATCTGAATTAATTGATTAAATTGAAGTTGAACCCACCTCTGTGTTCAAGCTAAGAATGAGCCTGAACAGAAGTCTCCAGAGTTTCCTAAAATTTCAGGGAGTTTACTAGTGGAAAACCAATTTTGAACCACTGAACCTGAAGCTGACTGCATAGTTTTGGTTTCATACTGATGTCAAGTGAAAACGAGATCCAACTCCCACTGCAGCTCAGATGTGACCCAAGGTGAATAAAATTACATCTGAATATTTCAGGGACAGCTGTCACTGTCCCTGGAGCTGATCTTTCACTTCATCTTCCTCCTCCTTTTGAAATACCTCTTTTTAAAAAACAGATTAGAACACCAATAACTAAAAAACGTTTTTCACTTCATTAGAAATCTAGTGTTAAATGAGCTGCTGCCTTAGAAAAAAGTAGAAATATGTTTATGTTGCAGATAGCCATTTCAATTGCCCTCAATGCAGAAATTAATGCAGGAGATCTTCTCAATGACTGCACTTTTCTGAAAAGTATTGCCCCTAGGTCCATTCATTTATTAGATCTGTATACATCTTCTCAGCTGTAATCGAAGGAAATGCTCCCCACCCTCTGTAATACTGCACATGAGTATATAAGATGTCTTGGTGGCCTTTGTTCTTTCAGCCACAGATGCTGAGGTACCAGTGAGAGAGGGAAGAGGGGTGGGAAGTTCAACATACAGACCATACTCCTAAAAAAGATATGTATATTTGGTGATAATCTCACCATCTGCACTAAAGTGATAACCCACATCAAAAAGCACCCTGTGGGTGATTCTGGTAGTAACCTGTTTTACCTGGAGTTGGGTTTTGGATTCCTGCAGACAGTCAGCAACCAGCCATGCAGTACCACACAGGGACACCTGTGCAAAAGCACACCATGGCTTAATGAAGGTATCGGAGGTGGAGACGGTTCTTGACATTTGCATTTGGCTAAAGTATCTTCAGATGGCAGAGTGAGGATTCCTAACGGACAGTCCTACAGCAAACAAAACTGGTTCAGTTGCAGTGGACCGGCTAATTAATCACAGCCACTTGCAGATTTCTTTGTTCTTGCTCCACTCTCACTGCTAGAAAATGGCTGTTCTGCTGAATCTGAGTTCAGCTATTGACATGAGCAGTCACAGAGATGAGTCCCTGGGTGTCCTCATGCAAGAAATAATTCTGTGGATGCTGAAGACATGAAGAACATCCTAATCTAGGAATAAGGCTTTTAAAAAAGAATTTAGTTAATTTTCTAACTAAAGGGAAACCTGGGTCCATCAAGATACTGTATTAAGGATGAATCTGAAGAGACAGCTTCCTGATGGGGAAGGAAGTGATATAAATCCGCTAGCAAACAGTTAACAAACAAGTCACAACCGCAGCCCTCATAATTGAAAGTTAGTGAAGAAGAAGACAGAGTTCTCCAGCTCCTCAGGGCAGGCAGGAGAGATCCAGATTTCACAACTGCCTAGACAGTTCACGCTGGCTTGGTCCTGCCTTACCTGAGTAAAAAGTCTGGGATGAGAGTGATCATGGTGTTGACCATCAAATTAAACTGGAGTTAGTCAAGGCCCAGTTGGGAACTGTTACCCTTACTTGGCTGATTTCTGACCCATAATGCTAAATTTATTTCAGAAAGTCAGAGGGTTTTTTAGGTATCAGAGCACTCTTTATTGCTAACATCAGAACACAGCTTTACTGGTTTATTCCAGCATCGCCTGTGACAGGCATGGTGACAGGACTTTCAGGAACAGCTGAGGACAGCTTAGAAGCATCAGTCTTTATCTTGTCTTTTACACTTTACTTTTCAAATTAGCATATTCATTTTCTACCATTTCAAGTACATTAAGAAATTAAAATGTAATTTTTACTGGCTACAATGACAGATCATTTTTGTCACATTTACAGCAACATTTAATATGTTGGCATGGTTACCCTTTTGCTTCATTGCTAACCATAAACAGTTTTTGCAAACTATCCAAGTAATTTAACTGAACAAAAATATCCTTCCTTCTCCCCCATCCCCCCATCCCCTTCTAACCAATGCACTTCCTCACAAAATCTTTCTGGGACAGTTTCTACATTTTGACATATCTGCAGCACACTTCATTTATATCAAACAAATTTCTTAGTTCCTGAATTTCTCCAGCACAGCTCAACAGATCAATACTACAGAACTGTGTTGGACTGAAATCAAAGAGCCTTTCTGCTTGGAGAGCAGAACTGGCACTTTGGACAGGATTTTGTTTGAAATTAAGACACTTAGATTTAGAGATAGGATTAAGTTCACTTAATATATTAGTATATATTTCCTTATATAGGTTATACAATGTATAGGTATAAAACATAGGTTTTAATCTTATTATAGATATATTTTTATTTTATTTGGGTACTATACAGTATTGCACCTATTTTCTAGCTGCTTCTCTAAAAGAATATGGGTTTCCTATATGCACCACGTCATATCTGCTGGCACTATGCAGATAACTTGGATAAGTCAGGGTGTCTCAAATGGCACTAGGTGTGCTGGTTTTGGCTGGGGTAGAGTTAATTTTCTTCATAGTAGCTGGTATGGGGCTATGTTTTGGATTTGTGCTGGAAACGGTGTTGATAATGCCCAGATGTTTTCGTTACTGCTGAGCAGTGCTCACACAGAGCCAAGGCCTTTTCTGCTTCTCCCCCCATCCCACCAGCGAGGAGGCTGGGGGGGCACAAGAAACTGGGAGGGGACACAGCCAGGACAGCTGACCCTGACTGACCAAAGGAGTATCCCAGACCATATGATGTCATCATCAGCATGTAAAGCTGGAGCAAGAAGAAGAAAAGGGGGGACGTTCAGACTGATGGCGTTTGTCTTCCCAAGTCACCATTAGGCGTGCTGAAGCCCTGCTTTCCTGGAGATGGCTGAACACCTGCCCGCCCGTGGGAAGTGGGGAATGAATTCCTGGTTTTGCTTTGCTTGTGTGCATGACTTTTGCTTTACCTGTCAAACTGTCTTTAGCTCAACCCATGAGCTTTCTCACTTTTGCTCTTCTGATTCTCTCCTCCATCCCAACCAGGGAAGTGAGCCAGTGGCTGTGTGGTGCTTAGCTGCTGGCTGGGGTTAAGCCACGACACTAGGTTTCTCCTTAGAGTTCTGAATCCTGCCATAGGTGTGTTTCTACATCAGGTGTCTACTGTTGGATGAGATTTTTTTTCTCCAGACTCCGCTCACTTAATCTCTGCAGACTGTAATAAGAATGTAGATACTCTCAGACTAATGCTACATGATGATACCTAAACTGCATACTGCCAGTAGAGCCTTAAATATTTTCTCTTGACCACAGTGAGCAGGGAATGAGAACACGCCAGACTGTCCATCCCAGGAGTACCTGTGCTCAGTCGTTGGCTGACAATATCTGTATATAAAGAGGCTCGCAACTTGTCTTTTGAAAAGAGGAATCAACTATTAAACAAGTTCTGAAATCAATTCTGACTCCTGCTAGAAAGTGTGGAGTCCTACCACCCCTTGAAGGAGGACAAGAGGGAGCTTCAGCAGAAGATAAGTCCTCGAGGGGAAGTGTCTTGACTCCTTATGCTCTGAGTGACGTAGTGGCAGCAGCTGTTTCTGAGGAGAAAGGTAAGGCAGGAGTCAGTGAAAAGGAGCAATTCCTTTTGTGAAAAGACTTGTTTAAAGGCAGGATGAGATGAAAACCAGCATCTGTTGGGAAAGAAGGGACCTTCTGCTGGCAGTGTGGATGTGGTGATGGATCAGGGAGCTTTGTGCTTGTGAATTGATGTCAGTAATTAGGTGCTGCTGAAGTGGAGACAGGCATTTGCATTTCTCATCCAGGTCTTCATGCCTGCTCCCGTCTATCAGAAAGGCAGGACTGGATGCCAGCTCCGTGGCAAGTCTCTGTCATGAGCTACAAGTGGATTTGCTACGGGGTGCCTCGGTCTACACGTTTGGTGGTCGGGTATCTGCAATGCTTTGGCAATTAGGAACTGTTCTGTGTACACATGGAGTAACTGCATTCAAGGTGTTTGATGTGTTGCGTTACTAGAAAGCTGGCGTGACAGCAAAGCTCTTACTGGTGCTCAGGATTTGATCGTCTGCTGTGGGTGAAATTCTTGAAGCAAGATCTTTATTGACAGGAATGGCAGAGGGGATCTTGAGTGCTTGTAGCTCTTCTCTGTAACATCTGTGCCTGGGTGATAGGAAGCCTAGCACAATGATTTTTGAGCCTCCAGAAGAAACTTGCAGGTTTTATGAGAGAGATCTCAATAGTTTTGGCCCGCAGTGGGGGAACACTCCTGAGCGCTGCTCAGAGGCCTCCTGGTGCAGCATCTCCAGAGGAGCCACCTCTGCTGTGAGACCCAGAGCTCTCAGGATACTCTGCAGTCCTGATCCCCTGATACTCCAGACTGACTAATTACTAATGAGAAATTATATTTGTCTTGGGGACAAGGTGAAAGTACTTGCCTGTGGTCACATAAGAAATAAATGGCAGAACTCGAAATGTAGTCCTGCTTCGCAGATACTCAGTGCTAAAATACAAGACTTTTCCCCTTTCTGGGGGTGCTCTGTGATGATATTTACAGTTGCTTGTGGTTTCCTATCTATGTTGGAAAGAAACTAGACTCTGCTATTTATAATAAGCAATTTAGGGCAGTAATTGTTTCCAGTATTTGCCCAGTTCTAAAAATAACAATGTTAATGTGTACTAATTCTTTGTAGTTAAGGAGGCTTCAGCACTATACTGTTTTATCTGGAAGCTCAGCAAATGTGGATGTAACCCACTATCTGACAAAGACCAATAGCCTGGCTAGGCAGCTATGTTAAATTTAAAACCAGGCAGGGATGTTTGACTTTATATGGGTTTTAGATGCATCTGCATCTCTGGAGAGAAGGGCAAGAGGCCTGGGACTGAGAGCACTAAATCTTTAATTAAAGAACTCCTAACCATGCCTACTACATTTATAAATAACAAAACATTTGTCAGAGCTTTTATCTTTTCTTGCAATCACCAGGCTGTACTAGATGTTGACAAAGTCAACGATTTATGCCTCAGATTTTTTTTCATTACTAAATACCAAAGATGCTATTATCAGTGAAATCTTATGCAACTTAAATCTTGGGGCTTTCGTTGCTCTGCCTAAGGAATATTGTGAGCCTTTCTCACAAGTCATTTTGGAGTATGTTGGCCCAACAGAAGAGATTAAGTCTGCATAATGAAGTTGCATCCAAATGGAAATGTTTGGTGGTTTTCCTTAAAAGGATTAATGGTTTAAAAAAAATGAAAAAGAAAAGATCATTTTAAAGAACACTTTAAATTATTTTAAACATCAGGATATTAGTTGTTGAATTCTAGATTTGTTCATTATGTTGTATTTAAGTGCTCGCATTCAAATTCCTGCATACCACTATGTATGAAAGATTACTCTCTTGTTCCATTATTCTAACAGAGCCTTCATTGCACCAAGTGAAAAGATGCCAAAGTGTCCAAGAAAAGGTTGAACTGGGGCCTTAATTCATAATCATCTACCCAAATGCGAACAGGGAGTAGTTCAAGAACAGATCCAGATTATAAATCCTGGGTGAACATGTCACTCATCAATGTGGAGACTGAGGAGCAACAATTATCTACTGCGCTGTACAATCCCTTCTCTACTTCATCCTTGCTGTTGCCTTGGTGCAAGGTTGAAGATCCTTCTTGCTGCTTTCTGGCAGCAGGTACTTCCCATGATTCAGGAGAATGGTTCACCCACTGTCACTGGATGGTTAAAGAGATGCTGCTTAGACTGTGCAAAATGGCTTTAGACAGATGGTGGAAGATTCTGCCGTACATACATACTCACATACTTATGTACATACACATGTATACTAGATTTAAAACCACACGTAAATATGCATATATATGACCACAGAGGCAACCCCACTACAAAGCCTAAAAATTACGATCATCACATTATGTGGGCTGCATGGATACCACACAGTGTCCTACAACAGCTCCAGTAGTCCCATTATTATTATGTAGTGCAGTTAATGCTCACTGCTACAGTGAGTTTGCCGATATTTTGAATACTGAATACTTAGAGCAAAAATTATGAAACAGTAAATTGGCAGCCACAGTTTTTCTGCACACAGCCTTTTCCTCTTTATCAAACTAAAGTTCAGACAGGACATTTGCTCTTCTGCACTTCAGTAGGCACACAGAAATGCACTCTCTTTCCTTGACTACGCTGTCAAGAGTGAGATTTTGAGCTCATTCAGGATGTTTCAGTGTTTTTAGTGCAACCACAAAGTGTAGTTGTCCAGATCCTTCAGGGATTGAGAGGATGGGTAGTATCTGACATGTTTTCCAGATACTTCAACAAGTTTGAAGTTATTCAGACCTAAGAGCACCCAGCCTGTAAGTTAATCATTGATATGTCCTCAGCTGTTGGTGAAAACAAAAATCTGTTGTAAATTAAAGCACTTTTTTCAATAACTTTACGTGACTTTACCGCTATTCTGACCATCTCTGATGTGAGTGTTCATGTTGAGCTTTAGAGCATACTTTTGTGTATGTTTGTAACTGGCTGTTTCATTCGACTTTCATTATATCTGACAGGGAAATAAATGACTGTTTTATGAAAGCCTGTGAATTCAGCATTTTTTTCCACAAATTGAACATAGGCAGTAACAAACCAGCTGAGATGTCAAACTAAACTCACTTTATCCTGATTTTTTTTCTTTTGGGAGGGTGGATCGAGGTGAAGAGAACATGAGTTAGAGCTGAGTTTTCTATTTTACACCATGTTAAACTCCCAATAACCTCTAAGAGAGAAAAATGTATATTTTCAATTGTACATTCAGAACTGACTGTCTTGGATACACAAGAAAAAACAAATGAGCCACAGAGAAAGGAATATATATGATCTTTCTTACTGTAACTTTGAATATTTTAGAAAAAGACAAATTAATGAGAGTAATGAACAATGGGAATGTGGAAGGAGAATTTTCTTTCAGTACTTTCTAATAATTTTTAACTTTCTGTGTGCTTTCATTTCTCCTTTTCCTTTTTGTGCCTTTCATATGGGGATTTAAAATAAGGGTTAATCTGTAAACACTGTAAGCAATTCTTTTTTGTGTGAATTAACCAACATAACAATGGGATCAAATTAATATTATTTACATTACTGTTTTGAAATATCCTTGTCACAGACGTATACCCTGTCTTACTGTAAGCACTATGTAGAATTAAGAATACCCTGCTCTTCGAAAAAATGTCCATTATAATGGACAAAAATAAGCAAAAAACAACACTCAGGAGATCAAGGAAAGTATACATCAGTGACAAGAAACATGTCAGTATACTGCTTCCCTATTTAGCATTAACTTTTTACATTGCTTGTCAGTGGAGAACAGGTTCCAGTAGAAATTTGAAGTATTATGAAGTGACCTTAAGCTGGTTACTGGGATACTGCACAAATTATGAGATGTGAGAAGGCATGAATATGTTGATGGGAATAAAGGCTGACCTTTCAGTAGCACTGTGGAAAGGATAGGCATGAGAAAAACTTTTAAATAGTTTCTGCTCAAAACAAAAGGGAGAGAGGGCCCTTGAGAGAGCAAACAGCATAATGAGAAGCAAAGCAAGGACTGTTCCTTCAACCGATGTGTTTGTGTACATCAGTCCTAACTTCTTGGCCTCAGGCCCCGATTAAGAAAATGGTTGAATAGTATTTGTCTGCCACACAGGAGTGCTGGGAGAGTCAGTGAGCATTAACACACCACTGTGTTCCCAGCACCAGTTTATGTCAATGTTAGCAAATTAAGGATGCAAGCACAGGCCTTGATCATCATTCATCCATATGGTTAAATTCTCAGAACTATTTTGTTGCAGGTCAACTAAAAGTTTTCCAGAACAATTCCTGGACATAGTGTGGGAGTTAAACCTGGCCCAGCAACAATTCTGCATAGGCAGTTTGGATGCAGCCACTCTCTTTGGACAGCAGGTTTAAGAGTATGGCTGTGGCAGGACAGTGCCAGCTGGCCTCAGGGCTAGAGAACATTGACCTGGCACAGGAGACAGGTCTGTGCTAGTTTAGGACCTCCCTGCAGCATTGGTGGGCCAAGTTCACTGCCTGCCTAACTTACCCTGGCACACCCCCCTGAGCATCTGGGGGAAACACTGGGCTCGGTTTAATGCAAATGGCAAGGGAGAGAGGCGGCAAACTTGAGATCATTAGGCTCCTGAAGCACCCTCTTGACACACCATCAAAATACAGGTAAGAATGACCCCATACACAAGAGTCCTGCGAGCAACACTTCCTCAAGCAGCACTGCAGCCATGTACCATAATCCAATATAGCACCACACCATACGCTGTGTGCTCGGTCTTCCATGTTTTCCCTGATTACTATGTACAGCTATGTGTAATATACTCCTGTAACAGTTTTTATTTCTCTCTCTCTTTTAGAGAGACTGAAATATGAAGGACTGCACTAATAACACTAATAACAGATATGAAGCCTGAGGAGAAGGGGAGACTGTCATGTAACACAGAAATATTCTGTATCTTCACCACTCATCTCCTACATTGGGACAGAACTGTTTTTCAAATTTTCATGTAACATAATGCATATAATACCTGAGGGACTAAAGAAACAGAGGTGTCCCTGAATGACTATTACTTTGGCAGACAGGTAGGCTTGGGGTTGCCCCTCCTTAGCCTTCCTCACTCCCCACTCTCTCTTCAGTTCAAGAAGAGGCCCTCTGGTTTTCTTAAAGTTCTGGATCAACATTAATGATGTCTTATCCCAAACTCACCCATTGACAGGCAAAGTGCTGATTGGGTTGACTTGCTGGAGAATGACAGACTTCTGATAGTGTCTTCGTGACTTTCCAGAGGATGAAGGCTATGGGAATGACTTAATCATGAGGGATACCTTTGGCCTTAAGGGGACTCTGAGGATAGCATCATTTTCACTTGAAGCAAACTGAGCCCAGAGTATTTGGGATTTGTCCACTGTTTGTCATACTTTGTGTCTCATGTCCCTAGGAAGAGGCCTTCAAGGACTTCACTGGAACATTTCAAATCCAGCTCATTCGGTGGGCTAGTTCAAAGACAGACTAGAGACCAAGCAATCGGAGCACCTCTAGGCAAGCATGTCTCTGAGGAAAAGGTTTAGGAAAACTGTCTATTCTTGCTTTTCTTTTGGAGATACATTTTAGGGAGTAGTGTGCTTACTGTTGTTTTATTCAGGTCAGTTGCCTGAACTACCCAGCCAGCCAACCATAAATCTTAAATTAGTGTCAGTATAAACTGTTAGATTGGGCTCTATTATCCATGCTGGATGTCTCAGTTCAGTGGGCTTCTGTGATAGCCAGCAATGGACAGGACTTGTCATGGAGGCTTCAGCTGAGTGCTGGGGCACCCACGACCTAGGTCCCTGTTGTATTCCCAATTTTAAACTCTGCTTAGTGCTGCCAGTGGCTTCTGAAGTACCACTGTGAATCCAGGTCTTCAGAAGCTGACTGCTGGGTACTGTCCTTTGCCCACAGCATGGAGTAGCTACTGAAGCAAAAGTATTTGTCTTGGACAACTGTAACATCTTCAATGGTTGCTGGGACAACATGTTGTCACTTAACACCTCATAGCTTTCCCTCTGATAGAGTGCTCTGAGAATAGCTCTTAACTGCAAAGCCTCTCCCTCCACCATTCCTGCAGCACACAGGCCTGAGGAGTCTCCGCGTCTCCTGACACTTTGAGTCACATCCCTGGATGCTGATCAGCTCTGATTCCAGGCCAGGCCTTCGGGCTTCCTGCAGGAGGGAGAATATTTATAACCTTGGCTCATGAAAGGAATCCACAGGGTAAATACATGTATTCCCCGAATATCGCTGTGCTCCCTGAGCGCAGATTCCTGACGGAGTAGCAAGGAGCAGCACCTGCAGCAGGCAGGCGTCTAGGTCAGCAGAGTCCAGCAGACTACGCCAGCTGCTTGGGTCTATACAACCTGCCAGGCTCTAACAGACCAGTGCAGAAATCTGTCACCAGGAGGTCCAGCCTATTTGTCACATTTACTGGTTTTTCCCCCACCGGTTGCTCCGTTGCACATTGGTAGATAACAACACAAGTTACAAGTGTGTGACCTGAGTTTATGAGTCTAGTGCTAGCCCTTACCAAGGATGAAAAAGAAAACTGTCAGCTGGGTCATTCAAAAGTGTAGTGCTTTTCAGACATTCACGTGTGCCTCACTGCGACAAGCCGCCCAGGTTTCAAAAGTGTGTAGAAAAGGAAGACAGACCCCTTTTGGATGCAGAAGTTTAGGTTAAACCTCTGCTCTGCACGAGTATTTCAAATAAATATTTGCCAGCTGGCACTCCTCCTTCTGGACATCTTTCATTTTGAATAAATGCTGATATATGCAGAGGAAGAGGAGGCAGTCAGAAAAACAGGGGCTGGCTGGTAGAAAAAACACTTATCAAAGGTGTGGGAAACTGAGGCTGGAGGTCTCATAGATCTAACAGAGTTAAAAGATGAAAACAAAATTGTCAAGAGCAACTGACCACTTAAAACCAGACTTTGGTGGATTGTGAGGGCCAGAAGACAGACTGGCAGCGGTGCTGGGCAGTGTTTGAAAGAGAGCACCTCTTTGTACACCAGTGTTGTGTGCATTTTACAGCTGAAGTAGAAAAGGGCTACATGAGGGTGTGGTGGCAAGAAGAGTGTGAGATGAAGGCATATAAGCCTCCGTGAGAAATTTTCTTCACTTTAGCTGGTATTTTTATTGTGTGTTTTGAATAAAGAAAGTTGGGTGAGGAGTACGCTGGAAAAGGAATGAGCACTGAGAGCGGGGAACAGCTGGAGCATTTCTGACTTACACTTCTTTTACTTGCCACCCTATTTATGGGTCTGTAGGAATGTGGAGGGAAAAAAAAAGTTTACTGCTTTAATATTTCTTGTGAGCGAAATCCGTACAGGATCCATCTCGGAATGTGAGAGCAGACAACAAAAGGATGTGTCTCTGTGCCAGTTTGTGATGATTAACTTGAGTACAAGGTTTGTCTATATCATGATTTAAAGTTGCTGGACTCTTTTCCCTTAGGTGTTATTTATATATAGATGTGCATACAGTTCTTCCACCCCAAACATTAAATATGACTTTTAGAGGAAAAATCACTAGGTATTTAGTTAAATGGATTGCTTTTTTGTGGTGTGTTTGTTTGTTTGTTTAGTTAAATATTTTTTAGACTGCATTTTCATAGTGTTATAGCAAGAGTCAACAGATAGTCTGTTACAAATAGTCTTCCAAGTACAAATAGTCTTTCTCCTGGCATATAACCAAGTATTCAGCGTAATGAAGACTTGTTCTGCCATGTTTGGTTGGGCAGTGGAAGTAGAAACATTTCCTTGGTATCAGCAGAGATGCGGGGAGCAGAGAAAAATTGAGCCTTTTGCTCACAGAGCTCTGTGGGATAATATACAAATCACCTGCAAGTCCATCCTGCATCACGAGGACATTTACAGCTTGGCACATGCTGAGACCACATGCCTGTGTTTCAGAACATGAAGGAAGATTTACAATTGGGTTACAGACAGAAGAAAGACAGGGGAAAAGATCCCTCTCAGATGGTGATGCAGATGGGGGAAAAAAATCCAGGTTTGGCACAGTATCTCACCTTTCTCCCTGTGTCTGATATGGGATCAAGATATGGGAGGAAACCTGGTGCACTGTGAGGATACTTCATGAGCCACAGGGCTTGAGGAATACAAGCTTTACACCAGAGCACTGAAGGTCATGAAGAACCCATGGTTATAAACCCTGCCTGTTGTGATGCTCACTGGGGCTGTGAGAGATTCTGCTGAGAAGGGACGTCTAAAAGGGAGACTGAGCTAGCAGCATAATAACTTGGTCTCCGATTAGTATAGTTTCTTGAAAGAAAGTCCCTCACCAGCTTTGCACTGTAGCTCCTCAAGGGACAGGTCTGCCACCTCTTAATCAATTCCACCACGTCTAGCAAAATGAGTAAATAAAAGAAATTCCACCTTCATAAACAAATTACAGCCTTGACTCCTCATCATTGACTTCATAAGGAATGCTGGGGTCAGGAAATGCAGCCATAATATTGTAATTGTATTGAACAGACACCTCTGGCTTTGATTCAATAACTAGCTATAGAGACAATTCAAATTACTTCTATAAGGGATGTGATCAATTAGAAAAATAAATTCAGTTAGAGTGGTTTTTATTCACTGTTCTTGAGTACTTGTGCAGTCAAAGGTTTATGAAAAGCTAGTTTCGGTCCAGAAGCCACAGTTCATTTGCTCAAGAAAGAAAGTTCATTTGGGGATTAAATTGTTATAATTCGGAAGCACTGAAGCCAATAGCAATGTTGCAGATGATTTGAATGGGAACACGAAGAGGTCTTTCCTAAAGATGTGGTGTACCATTTTGTGGTTGAATAATCATGGACAAGACAAATCACAAAGTTAAAATAGTACTTTCCTTATGTCAAGTAATTAACCCATAACTCTTTGAACAAATCATAGCTCAGATTGCAGAGAGACAGATAATTTTTAAGAACTAATAATTTAGGAAAGCTGCTATAATTTGAATGGCTAGCATCAGTCTTTTGAACAACAAATATTTCACTTAAATGATTTACAGACTAGGTTTTTCCTAGCTCTGTATCTGATACATCATCACAGAAAATAAATAATCACATTTAAATATAAATGTACAATCATAATGTTAATTGGATAACATACTTTCAACACTAGTACAGTATTTTAGAATGCAAGTAATAGGTATATGATAAAAAATAGTGCAACAGTTGTGATAGTATAGTTAGAAGTAGCTTTATTCTTGAATACAATTAATTTTACTTTTTATTTGCTCTTGGGATAAAACATTTACAGTCAGAATTGAAGATTAACATAGTATAATAACACAAAACGGGGGTAAAATATGGTATCAGTTTGGATAATGGCATGTTATATGCAGCTGTTTTGAATCATATTACCTTTTTATTGATGTGTCCAGAATTTTTTTCTTGCAGCTTAGACATGTGGGGGCTTTTAAACCTACAAAGTATAGCAAATTGCAGATGAATTGGTCCATGAGGATGGTTAAAAAAAAAGTCTCTTAAGGTATATTGTTGAAATTAGAACATGAAAAAACTGGAGGTACTGGAAGAAACTTTGACCTACTGGAATTCCATATAAACTACTGTAACAGTAGTCAGATTGTGAAGTCAGACTCTTGCAGCATTTGTTTCTTGATGAGACTTTTACTTAGACTACTTAGACAATGATAAGAAATAATTACTTTAATTAGTTATTTAATGTAGCTTTTCAAACAATAATTCAGGCCTTGTCTTCAGTGCTAAAAATTATGTATTTTTTTACTTGGATCAACTAAAATATACATGCAACCCTGGAATAAAAGGTACTGACTGTTAGGTAAATAAAAATGGCCTGGTAACCTTTCCTGTACCACTCACTAGTAAAACAGCTGGGCCTTACCTTGATTGTGTCAAAATGGTGGGCTGGCATTAGTTTCAGTGAGATGTAGCTGTATTCTTGAACTAATGAAATCAAATCCTTGGAAGAGGCAATGATGTGACTTGCTTTCCAAACTGGAAGCCTGCCCACTAAAATGCTGTAGTTATAGAACCATAGAATTTACACTAATTGGTTTTCCTTTTTGGATTTTACTGGCTGCTGTGAGTTTTCTGAAGTTTCATTTTCTATAGAAATTACAGCATTCTGTAATGTAGTATATAAATAAGATGTACAGTATTAGTAGCAGAATTGCAAAGTTCCCGACATTTATTGTCAGTACAAGTCAAAACTGATTTGTAGAGGGTCACAGATAATCCTTAACTTTACTGTTTCAGGAAGTCCTGTAGGTGCCTTGGTACCTATATCACTATATTGGTTATTGATGCTACAGGATTAGGAATTTCTGAGGGTTCCATTCCCTTATGCACAAGGGAAAATAATTTACAACGTAAGTAAAGGTGGCACACAAATTAATGAGATAGGGAGAATTTTTAATTTCACATGTTTACATTTTAGAGGTAAAGATATGCCTCATTTTACAGATGTAGAGATATACATTTCACAGCTCATTTCTACATTTTAAAAATAAAAAATGAAGGCATAGGAAGATGAAATGGGATCTTGAAAAAACCTTTTTTTTTTAAATAAAGTCTGCAAGTTTTTCATAAAGACTGCCTCTTCCATTACAAGTATTATGAAATAGCTACAAGAATAATGCAATATTTGCTTCTCTACCAGTTTACATAATTTCTGTGGATTTTCTTTTTTAGACACTATATTAATTTATTCCATATTTTCACACACACAAAAAAGAAAAAAATCCTCCACTTTCAGAGGAGTCTGACTGTTTTCAGAGCTGTCTGAAAAGTCTAATACAGGGGTTATCAAGGATACGAGTGTTCAATGGTTTCCCACCTCTGTGAAATACCAAAGCTATTGGTCGTCTCTCAAAAATATTTCCATGGACTTTCAAAATGATAAGAGCATTTCAAAGGCAACCAAAATACAGTATTCATATTTTAAATGTCTCTAGTTTGTTTGCACCTTGACAACAGCAGTTCATAACAATAAAACCAGTATAACAGAAAACATATAACTGTATGAAATAAGAATATTTCAGGTTTTATCTGTCTATTAGTATTACAGTTTGGGGAGGTGAAGAGATTTCTTTCCAAATTCATGTGTTGAACTGACCACTTTAAAAAAAACCCACGTCAATAAAACCTATTTTTAATTTCTCTGAAATTTTACACAGCAAAGTGATGCATGATCTAAATCAGGCCAACAAATATAGGGTCATGCTCTTGCTGCCACAGATATGCAAAGCACTTCTTTAATGGCTGATTGCGTGTCCATCACATCACATTTGGAAGTCTTTCAAATTGCTGCCAGATTTCCAAATAAACTAATAGAAGAAGGAAAAAGACAAAAAGTCTGTCTGAAAATTTAATAATAAGCAAGGTAAAATGACCTACTGCCAGAGACTGAGCAACTTGGGGTTTACTTTAACTCCAAACAAAGGATTTGTGCTTGCAAATAGTGGTAGTGATCTGTAGCACTATAGGAAATATAGGACAGAAACCGCATGTTTCTGTCCTGCTGACCTTGATGCTCACAAAACACTTGCATGAGACAAATTGGAAACATGCTCTGCACCAGTTATCCCATTTCAACTTCAAGGAAAATCAGTTACTGGGGAGGACAGGAACAACAGAAGCACGAGGATTTATTGTGGCAGAACTTAAGATCTTCTCTGCTTGAGCGTCTTCTGAAGAAACCACTGCAGTCACAAAGGTATGATTCTTGTTATTCTATAAGTTATCTGCAAAATCAAGAATGGAAAGAAGTTGTCTGAAAGAGAATATATATTGGGAAAAAACCTCTATATATCTTTGATTTTGAACTAACAGTAGGAGTCTGATTTATATTTATTGGTCTGTGACTCCACTTCTGTGCTGCAGCAATGCCATTACTTAAAGTCACTGAAAAAAACTACAGTGACTAAAAGGCAAAGCAAACCTGATGGTTGTATGAAGCTTAACAGACTGGTGCTCTCTCACATCCTTCCTCTTCACCTGCTGAGTTGGCGCTGTGTCTGAAGACCCTTGATGGGCATCCTTAGATGCTTGAAAAACTAGGTGCTTTCGCTAGGCTCATCTTCTAGCTAAATATATTTGTGAATAAAGAAATGAATGCATCTCTGCATATTTTCATCTTTTCTGAAGGAAATAGCTGATATAGATGGGGTGAATCTCTCTTTGTAAGTTCTTTTCTCTCTTTGCTCATTATAGAAAGGAACCAGATATCTAATGTAGAGTAGGTGTATTGCTTTTAGACATTTAAAGCTATGCAGGATAAAACCTGCTTCTGGTTTACTCTAGGTTCCCTCTTTGAGGTCACTTGAACATTACTGCAGAAGTATAAAAGACAGTATATTTGTACAACTCTAGAACAACGTAAAATTGGCAGTATAATGTATCCAGGCCTGTGTTAGTCTAAGTTATCCCATTATCTTCACTATCTATTCTTACTGAGAAATCTGATTATCATCAGATTTAGCAAGAAGCTGCCTTTTTTTAAACAGAGGTTTTATTTAGTGTACAAATAGTTCTTTACCTGAGAATAGAATTAATGCTTTAAAGGAAAACACTTATTTCTGTGTTTATTAGCCATCACCTACAGTATCTTCTAAGTGCTACAGTTCCAGCAGTGGCATAATACAAGACACAGAGCCTTTTTGAATATAGCTTCTTGGGGGTTTTTTTGGTGTGGTTTTTTTTTTTTTTTTCATATGAACATGCTCATAGTAGGTATAGCATCTCAAGTATATCTCTGCCCCTCATAGTTATACATGGCAGATAAGAATGACCTGGAAGACAATGTGGATGGCTAAATTTATGAAGACCACTATCTGACTGTAAAACATCTGGCTGAGGATTCCGCCAAAAATACATTGTTGGCTGGCTAGCTAGCAATTACATGCAAACATGCTGTACCTGTATGTCAAATACAAACCAGCTGCAAGACCGCTAGTGCTGATTCATCTGCAGAACACACCATAAGCAATTCATTTGACTTACAATGAGATAGAGTTGAGTTGCGTGATGAAGAAACAAGAACAGTAAATCAGCTGCCAGTCAGCTATGCCTTTAACTGAATGAATATCCTTGGATAACACATACACATGCTATTGAGCTATTACTTACCTACAGGAGCTTTGAAAGGGTGAAAGAAATAAACTACTGAAACTGTGTGGTGTCTTTCACACTGTTAACTGATCAGAAATTAGCTTTTCTAAGGGTCAAGAAAAACATGTGTTTGCAGTAATATTTACAGACATCTGCACAATTTTAATGCTAACCATTGCATCTGTTCGTGTTGGCAAACCCAGGTCCAGCTTGATCTGAGCTCTTCTGGACTGCAGTGTAAATCCTGCTAGGCTTTTCAACTCCATGGGATTAGAGGCTCACAAATCACAGATCAGAGCAGAGGTCAAAGCCACAGTATTTCAGGGGTCTTAAAGTGGAAGCCTCAAAATCTCTGGTCCTGCAGATTGTTCAAGTCATTCTGCATTAAAAGTTTGGGAAAATGCTCTTTCCACCTTTTTCGTGCTCAGATGTTAAGCAGTTTCTAACTAGCAGCTATTAACTAAGTAACCATATTCCACCAGATATCAACACAGTAACCTTCAGCTCAAAAGAGCCATCAGTGACTCCAGGCGAGGGGTTAGAACGGAAACCATTAAAACCATACCTTTTGTTGCTAAAGTTGTGGAAGAAATATGCAATATAATTATGTCTGTTCTAAAGGAAGCCATCTGTCTAGTTTCTCTAATACCGAGCAACACTGATTAAGCCCAGCAACCAGTATGTATTGTATTTACATATCATGGGATCCTTGTTAACTTCAAAGGATTTGGGTTTATGCCCTGAAAGTCCTAATCTATAAGACCTTTGCTATTTCCTTTGGGACACAACTCTTCAACTAAACAGAAAATGTTATCAGTATTTCTTTTCCCTCCACTCATCTTTCTCTTATATTTTGCTTTTCCTAACCTAGTCTTTTCTTTCTTTCTTTCTTTCTTACTCCACTAAATAACTCCTCTTTCATTAACTATGTTCATCCTTGGAATGGATTCTTCAGTCACTGCTTCCTTTAGTTAGATATGTTAGGATTCTTAATATTTAAAAGGTTAATTTTTCTCACCCCCCCTCTCTCCCACCCCCTCCCCCCTTAATTTTCATGTTGTGCCTCTCTACACTACCAGGTTAAAGCCAGGGCTGGAACTAGAATTGTTGAAATACCATGAGTATTTACGATCTGTCTGGAACTTTCTGAAATACTGTGAGAAAGCCCATTCTTGTGAGATTTCCAGCTCAGTCTTAAGATTCAGATAAGATCAGGACAACAATCCAAACTTTTTAGTGATGTTTATCCAAATCTTCTGAGATTTCTTCATTATTATTAAAAAGCATATATATACTATGCAATATATGCATCACTCCGATGCGTTTTGTCCTCCCATGTTTTCTCATCCTATATCTCATACAGTTCAGGCCAAAGTCCTTTAGTATCATTAATAAATTGAAACAACTTTAGCCTGTTGTTCTTGACCCCAAGATAACAAAACACACCAAAAGTTATAAGACCATGTTCAGACTCTCAAGGCACCCACTTTTGTTTCTGAGATGATGAGCAAGTCACTGCCTACACTGTCCCACCGTGGCTTCCTACCCAATTCCTACTCTTCCATAGCTGCTCTTCTGTAGCCCTGGTATCTAAATTTTCCCCCCTTAGTAACAGACAAGAACAGGGCCCATAGAAATCAGATCTATCAAATTTTGGTGGAAGACCCACCAAAAAAGGTGGTTGCCTATAGAGTCCAGCACAAAATCACCACCACCACCGCCACAGCACTCTAGCTCCCACATAGGCCAATCTACAGTGAAGGGGCTGTGATCATCTTCCATTCTTCCCCACTGCACACCCCTGGATAAACAATCATGAAAATCAGAATCATGAAAAAGTCCACTTTTTTATGCCTGCTTAAGCTGTCACATCTCAACGTTGTGATGCCTGGTACCATATCAATGTCAGATACAGTTGATAACATAGATGCATTCACAAAAAGCACCCTTGTCTGTTGAAGCAAGTTTTGAGGGAAAAAGCTCACCTTGGAATAGAACATTTTGAAGAGGACTGATAATAAGGTAAAATTATGTTTCAGTTGCATTTGCTGTTATCACTGTGCCAGTCTCCTGTTGGGAGCTTGTCTGATTACTTTCCCTTTGGCTCTTGTGTACATTCTTTGATGAACTTTTAGCAACCTGAATGTCTTATGAACTCTACATATTCTTGGCAGCTTCTCTTCATGCTGAAGAGAAAGGGAAAATTTTAGCATATCAAGTATCTTTTTGCATCTTGTTCTGTTATAGTATATTATACTTGATCTTATCCCAGCTTCTAAAACTGATAGGAGTTGTATACCCTGTATTCTCTTTCAGCTGCTAAAAATTATTAGAAGGGCCTGGCCTGTGTATATGGGTGATATTTTTGCCACTGGTTTGCATTAAAATAGATTGTTCTTCATAAAGATAGATTAACTAAGCAGAAATACCTGGGTCTAATTTCAGCTACATTTGTTTTCAATGGTACAATATATATTTGTCTGGTTACAATAGCGTCCAACATATTTTGAATATTAGGTGATGATGGGCGGACCCCAAAATGTTTGAATGTTCATCTCAGATAAACACTCAGAAATCTGGCTGCCTGACATACCTGCTAAGTCCATTTCAGTCTATAAAATAGCACAAGTGGAAATTTAATGTCAGCAATGTTTACATGAGATCTCTGGTACATTGCAATTCTAGTTGGATTTATGCAGTTGTTTTCTTCTTTTCATCTTTTCATGCAATTTCTTTGCCTTCATATTGGACTTAGGACTTTGTGGCTGCTTTTTTGGGTGAAGGCTGATGAGAGGAAGGGGCCTCTTCCTAGGTTCAAACCTTTAAATCTCAGGCCAGATTGTGATCTTCAAATCTGTATGAGAAGAATCCCTTCGTTCAAATTCTTGTTCTTGCTAAATAGAAGATGAATTAACCATTTCAGCAGAACCTTTCTTTTCCTCAGAAACCCATTGATATAGGCTCTTCGCAGGTTGTCATCTTATTATGAGATGACATATTAACACACTAATTTTTACGTGGACCAATCCATTTTGGCATTAATGTGTTTCTAAGGCAGGTCCAAAACAACTTCAGATAAAAAAAGTCCTTTTTCGTTCAGCTCCACTATGAAGCATGGGGCTAAAGGACCAGTCTGGAGATGTAAAGTCCTGTTAGAAGGTGATCTTTCTCATATGTTAAAAGGGAAACCTAAGGCTTGGACCACATCTGCAGACAACAGTTTGGATCCTGTTAATAATGGAGAAAACACAAAAGGGGTTTTTGGTAAGAAAGATGTTGCAGACACATCATGTACACTTCTCCAGACTGTGGATAGACCTTTTATTCACCATCATGATATGAAGTTTCTATATCATTCTGCTGCTTCAGCTTCATTTCATCTTTCCACCCATCATCCACCATTTTTTGATGACACTTAACAGCCCAGCCAGTACAGTGGGAGAGGAGGGCTTGACCTAGGTGAGAGAAGTCATTCAGACTCCCTCTGGAGACTACTGCAAAGGACTTCAGAGGCACAGGAATGTTAATAGGCCAGTTCCAGTGGGATAGTGGAAACTTAGAAAATGTCAATGGATTCACAGTTTCCAGAAATTAATTCCCTTTGCCATAAATCATTCAATGACATAGGCTCAGGTCCTGATTTAAAGGATGTTTTCTTTCTGTTTCTCAGGGGTTGCCAATGTTTCTTTCCTCAAAGATTAAAATTTATCTGGTTTTGTATTTATGTGGAACAAGTACAAAAAGAGAGACTTCTTATATAGCTGTGAGAATAGCTACCTATCACATTACATAGGAGAAATTGCACAAGCAGATGCAGAGATCAAAAGCTAATTTACGATCTAGTAATCTTGTATCACAAACAATTAATTGATCAGTGTTATTTGTATGAAGAAGGGTTCCAAAATCTTCTGTCAGACGTGAACTATACTTTGCTATGCACATTTTTAAGGACATGAGAAAACACGGCCCATGGTTCAAAGAAACAACACAAAACAATGTATATATAATAAATGTAAGGGAAAAGGGGTGAATGATAGGAATAATAAAATCCCCCTCACTGTGGAGGAAACATTTAGTATTTACATTTAGCTGTTGTGATCCATTGCATGCCAATGGGTGAGCTGGCCCTCTTTAGGTTAGCCAGTGTGGGCAAGTCAGCTACAAGTGAGGGAACAAGACAGAAGCACATGCAATTTCACTAAAATGGGCACTAATATTTGGTGTCATACAGAATCTCAATATCCTGATGAGATCCTAATAAGAAAAACTTATTCATCTGATTTCATTAGTTTTCTGTCATACCTTTGTGCCAAAGCACTCTCTTTGGAATACTTTAAGTCATTATTCAGAACTGGCTTTTCTTTCATCTACAAGAGATTTGACATAATCTTGCTATCAGCTGGCTAGCTTAACATCTTCTGATTGGCTGAATGAATCAACAATTTGAAATAACCTGATGACCCGATGTCCAAAGAGGAGCAGTGAGCTGGATATGCCGTGAGGGAATTCTCTTCCAATTCAGGAGTCTTGTGCTGATCATTTCTACATAGTATATACAATTCTTTGGCAGAGACTGAAAATAACAATTCCTCAGCAAAAAAAATGTATTATTTTTTCTATTTTTGTTTTTACATTTTAAAAGTGGAGTTTCATGTTTCATAGTTTACTTTTATTCCAAAGTCTGTATTTCACATGCTTCAGTTCAGGGATAATTAAGTAAATGTCTACTGTATCAAACCACTTAATGATTTAATACCTATATTCACTTTTGTTCAACAGGCCTTCAAATGCAATCCACATATCAAATTATTCTACATAAAGTTCAAATACACCGCTTAAATTCTGACTCACATAAACCTTTGTATATGTGCCCATATGCATGCTTGCGCTCACAGAGAAAATAGTTTCTAATATATGGACGTCTACCTTCTGCTCAGAAACTTCCATATAAAACAGGATAGCAAAGCCTCTAAAGGGTTTCTTGGACGCTTGCTCTTCTCCCTTACTAGGATATAGAATTCTCTGTTGGAATGGGATTTAAAAAAAACCCCAAAAAAGTATAGTGGAGATGTGATTTATATTGTGCATGTAGCACCGGTTATAGCAAAATCGTTATCAAAGAGGAAGGGTTTGCAGGGTTTTTTTCCAAAAGGCAGTCAGATTCCAGATTCAATTAATCTTCTCGGGAAGTTCATGCAGCAGCCAGATACACTCAAATGAGTAAACTCTCTGGTCTCCCATGGTTCCTTCTGGGCTCCATTATGTGCCTGGCCTCTGACAAGCACAACAGCTTCAGCAGGTCCTTGATGAAAATGCAGTCTTAAATGAAGTTTAGACCTGGTTCATCACTAGTTTTGAAAGCAAGAAGTTACATCTGGAAATTGCAGAAAGGCTGTAATTCACAATGAAGATAAAGTATGATGTATAACATAAATAGAATTGAAAAGTTTGTGTTGTTCCAACACATTGGTCTATTAATGTATGGCCTAGTGTAGCCAGCTATATATAAACATATATATATACACATGTATACATACACTCTTTACAAATAGTGCGGCTCCTAGAATGACAGAGTCAACCCTGAAAGTGAAATCCAAATTAAAAAGAAGCATTTTTGTCCAGCTCCTCATTGTAAAATATAAAGAAGTATTGAAGGATTTTCTTTTGTTAGATCTTTTAAAATATAGTTTTCCCTGTTACTGATTAGTAGCTATATCATTTTATCATAATCCCTCCATATTCACTGTGCAAACATCCTCATTAGATATTGACTCTAATAATGGGTGGAAGTTTGGCTACTTTAAGGAGAAATTTCTGGCCTTGAGGAACTGAGAGTTTCAAAAATATTATTAAAACTGGAGAAGAAAATAATTTACAAAGTAACATTATACTTATGTGTAAAATGTTCACTTTTATGTTCCATCTGAACACTAACACCTCATTTGCCAGCACAGCCCCTGAAACACTGCCTGAACTGTAATGAAATAAAAGCCATACCAGACTCTGCGATGTCAGAGCTTAACTCACAGTACAAAAGCATACTTAAATAAATACTTACAAACAAGTTTCCCAACAAGGGAAGAATGTGTAGTCCTTGATACTGAAAGTTTAGTAAGTGTTTAAAAGCTACATTGTATAAACTGGTAGGAAATGCTCACTTTAGGCCTAATGACTTTTCTCTAATTAAATTGTGCAGAATTTATAGCAGATGAAAGCCCCCTTGCTGACTGTCATTTGCTGTGTGGTCATTCCTACCTTGTATTTGTCCAAACATTCTTCTGAATTATCCAGCTGTTAAACTATTTGGTGACAAAAAGGTTCTGGATTGGTACTTAGAGTTTTTATGTTTTTTGCTTAACTTTGGTCTGTAGTTTCTCCATACATAAATACATCAACCTATATTAAAAACAGAGCCTTTATCTGCACAAGTTGCTTGGGGAGTAACTTTCCCTGGTCTATAAGACAAGAAAAATCATTGTTTCGTCTTTTATTCAAGGAGTTGATTTATACAGGTTTACTTTTAAAGCTTCTGTTTCAAATGTGCTAACTCCAGAGTTTTTATATATTGCCCAGATTTACTTACCCATGTTTAGAGTCTGATTTATAAACTGTGTGCCTTCTGACTCAGCAGGAATCTTTGATTTAGGACAACACACTACAAGTGAGTTTTGTAGTAGCTTAGTATTTAACTGAATTCAGAGAAATTGCAAATGAGCAAACGTATAGTTCTTGTTTCTGTTTTGTTTTGGTTTTCTATTTCAAAGCTTTTAATATAATAGAATATATAAGAAAAAAAATCACTATGAGAATGAGGGAATTTCAAAAAGTAAACTTAACCAAAGCCTTTCAGTAATTAGAGTTTCTGGGTCTTTGAATGTCAGTGAAAGTAGATTTCTAAATCACCTAACTACATTGGAAAATACTTCTTTTTACCACAGCTACTGAATAAAGTCTTTTTCTGTATGTATTCAAACAGATTCACTGTCTACACTTCCAATTTGCTTCTGAGCCATCAACATTTTGCAGATGATTTCTCCAACTGGAGTTAGATACACACCCTTGTTTCTCATTATAGGCATAAAAAGGCCCTGCCAGAGGCGTCTGGGATGTACATTTCTGTTAACTGGTTTAGAAGAAACAGTAAAAAATTGCACTGATTAGAAGTAATACCATGTTCTCTGCTTTTCTGCCTAATAACACAAAGGTAAAAATATATCTATGTATGACATGAATTATCTGTTTCTCTTCCTGTTTACTAACTAGAAACTTTAAAGCTTTGGAAACTGCTTGTAGTTTGATATGGTCTGTAATATGAATGGCCAAAACAGCTCTTGGGGAGTAAAGATTGCATTAACCTCATGTAAGAATTCATATTCCTCAAACTTAAAAGCCACAATTTTAGGCCACTGATATGTGAAGAGAAAATCAATCAAACAAACAAACAAACAAACAAACAAAAACAACCCAGAAACCCATAAGTAGTCCCATTATTACATCTGTTACACTGTGATTTTTAAAAATTTTCTTTGTGTTCCTGATCTGTTTATGTTCCCTTTGTGATGCATTTGTGGACAATCTCTGAGTGGGAGTGGGTGGCCAGGGCAGCTGTACAGCTAATCAAAATAATTTTACTGGATCCAGGAAATAGTGAAGGATTCATAAGACCTAGAGGTATCAGAAAATGGCCCCTGTCCCTGACCTCTTCAGGCTGCTTGAGACTGTCATCACTATTGCCGAAGTGCTGTGCAGGTAGCAGCAGTTATAGCAGGAACCAAGAAAAGGGCAAGGGGAACAAAACACTTTGCACTGATGCCCATACAGCTCCCAGCTGCAAGGTGTCATAGGATGACAACTCTAATTGCAATAGATGGACCTATCATAACTGCAATTATTCCCCACAGGTTCAGAAATTAAAAGAGAAAGCAGGTATGTGTGAACACCTGTGTGTTTGAGCAAAATTATTCAGAACTTGAATACAACCATAATTTTTAAGAATCATAACCTATTTTTGAAAAATTGATTCAGAGAGTCTATATTTGTATCATGCAACATTTATTTATTATTAAAAATTATACTATGTGTAGGAAATACTAAGCTTCTGCAGTGCAAAATTATTTGTGTTTTTAAATAACATTGTTTTGACTCAAAATGCAATCTACGAAATCTATTTTAACAAGTTTTTGCAACTCTTCAGGGATCAATTTTTTCTCCAGCTTCATCTGAATGGCATGTCTTTCTGGATCTCCTCATTTGTTTTAGTTATTCAGCTGTTTCTAAATCAGCCTCTGTCTTTGTCATTACATTGCATACTGATGAGGATAGAAAGACGAAAAATGCTGTCACTTCAGCATCAACTGCACACACCATACACTGTTTAGGGTTGTTTCCTTGGGGATGAATGCTTTTAAATACTCTGGAGCTGAAAACTGCTTTGTGGATAAGAAGTACTGCTAAAAGCTGATTTTTTCAGTGTGTGACATAAGCTTAATAAGTAATAATCCATTTTGTTAAACAAAAGTACAGAGGTCCCAGATATTCTTCCAATCTTCTCTGCCTGCTCGTACAACAGCATCTAGTCATTCCTTTCAGTCTAAACAGCTACATGTTGGACTTCATTAATTCTTAGGTTCATTATCATGTGCAAACATTTCAAGCACATGAGGCTTGCTTGTATATGGAAGTTATTTGAACTCATTTGCCTTTCTTGAGGTGCAGTCATCAAAAATGAAAATACTTATAATAAGGAATTTCAGCACGTCAGTTAGAGCCAGTGGAGGCCAACGTGAGAAAACATCCCCATCTAGTGGTGTTCTCAAGGGTGGGCACACGTCGTGCCCAGGATTCTTGTGCCACGGGGTAAATAATTCAGTAATATCGTAGCAATAACATAACGAGTAGGATTACCTTAATAACACCAGCGTAACTCTGCTGGTATAACTGGTAAGACTTTCTTGTGTAAGCAAAATCCATTTTAATGAAAGGAAAACGCCTATGATAAAACTGTCTGTTACGATGTGCCCCTCTAGGAGCTGGTTAGAGTCACCCCAGAAACTGCGGAAATTTTACAATCTTAATTCTCATGTTTCACTGCTGTCATACTGAGGTATTTTGATTGTCTTCAACAGAATACGTCCTGATTTAGGTCTATGGAAGAAAGAAAGGCAGATTTCCTCAAAAATTCAGATATCGCCTTTTAAGAAATTGGCCCATTTCTCTCACTTAAACTCGTAATAATCAGTAGAACCTCAAAAGAACATCTGTTTCATAACATGCTAGGTTCAATCAGAATAAACAGTAGAGTGTTTTGTTTCAAAAGATACAAATTATGAATACAAAAAGAATTAAGGGAAGATACAGTGCATTCAGACTCGGGGCCAGAGGATGGGTCCTGATACTGCTTCATTTCCTTGACTCATCTCATCACATTGATCCCAGAAGAAGGCAATCCCTTAGCTGCCTTCTACAATGGGAAGCACACAGGTAGTGGTTCTCTGTTTTTCTGTACAGATAACTCGGTAGGTGGAAAACAAGACCAGAGCAATTCCCCTGAACTCAAGGAAATTCTTGGCTTTTTCCACAGCGTAAGTGAGACCAAAATTTGTGCTTTGGTACCAGAAGTTATCCTGAGAGAGTCAACTCTAAAGAGCTAGATCATGCAGATACTAGAGACCTCTGCAGTGAGAAAGAATTATCTATTATTTCAGATGTAAAACCATCTATTTCATAAACTGTGGTGGAGTTTCATAACATGTAACAGACACAGCTATTGGAGAAATCACAGAGCAAATCACAAAGTCGTCGCTATTCTACAGCGGGAGAGCACTAATAAAATTCAGAAACGGAGATGTAAAATACAGAAAGGATGGTTACTTATAGACAGAATAAGTCAGTGTCCAGAAAGACGTGAGGAGGCAAAGGCAATCTCACACTGTGTGACTGTGTAAGCCCCCTCATTCCCATTTCATTTCTTAAACACGTTTTTGCTCTTTATTGTTCCTGGATCCCTTTGCAGGACTAAGAAAAATTGGAAGCTGGATAAACTGTATTCTTTCCTTATTTCTATTAGCCTTGCTTCGTTCATTATTCATGTGCTCTTTCATTAAACATACAGTCTTTATGATGTGGTCTTCTTTCAGGACTTCTACACAGTCAGGCCTTCAATGGATTAACTTTATGGCCCTAAAGTGTGTATGTTTTCCACATAATTGCATTAAATTAATTACATTCAGGATAAATGACCCACTCTATGCAAACTGAAATTATTTCCCTGAATGTGTTGAGTTCCATGGAGTAATTTAGATATTTTGTATTTTAATATCTTTAATAAAATGCATCAATAGCAATTTTTAAGATGAGGGTAAGATTTTTTTTGTGCAAATTTTGCCTGGGAAATAGCTGTATTAGTGAATTTGATCCAATGGTCTGAGCATAGACCTTTTGGGATCCAAAATCTGGATACCAGTGATAACACTGAGTCATTACCTACTATGCTTCTGAAGCAGTGTACCAAATTAAATAAACTCGACCAATCTGAGTTTACTTGCTTAAGCAAAAAGGAGACACTTAACTGCCAGACTGTATAATCCAATCTGGGTAAAGTTAAGCAAACTATAATCACTTGCCAAGAAGTTATTCCAAGTGACGTTGAGTTGCTGGTAGGCATCACCCCTTAGTGCCAGAAAGTAAAGCCCTGAAGTCCTTGGAGTCATCAGGAGAACTTCCTCTTGTTTCTGTGGAGTCAAAATTTCATCCAGAAGCTTTTTTCCTGAAGTACCGCATAGACTTTATAATCGAAACCCTCTTTTTTCAAAACAGAGGACCAGAGTCACATACACAGAGCCATAGCTTAAATGACTATACTATGCAGAGCAATGTAGCAGTGAGAAAGGGGAGATTTCAAAGGGTCTTTTGAAACAAGCTGCACAGCCCCAGAAGTATTTTAGAGGGGTGGTTTACTATTATGCATTTGGATGTGAATTTTCATAATCATCTTGTATTTAGCCATTAGCCGATACTGTTGTAATGATATGCAAGTGACAGAAGAGGGCAGCAGAATACAGCTACGACCCCAGAGCTATGGCAAATATAATGCTTTTTAGACATGCTATTTGTATGCCTGATGGCTTTTCAGTATTCTGTTTCATTCTGGTCCAGCTTAGGTGCCTGACTGAAGAACGTGTTTAATTGTAGTTATTAAGTTTTGAGTAGAAAGCCAAGATACTAACCTTGTGAAGAAATCCAAATTCAAAAAGTGGTAAGAAAATTCTTCTCGCATTACATTTGCCCTTTATTTCACTTAATTAAAGGACACATGGGCTCAGGCTTACATAAGAGGTACAAAATCTCTATTCTCTATTGATTCTGAGAATGCATCTTGGTTTACTTCTGGAGAATATTTTAAGTCTCTATTGAAGTAAATCTTTCGAGCTTTATTCTCAATGCCATTCCCTGCTCATGACAAAGTTTTGTATTTGTGTACATCCTCCCCATGCCAGAAAAACTCCCTGCATGCTCATCCTAAAATTCATCATTATGCACTTCTGTGTCACTGCTTGTGCAGAAGTTAGGCAATAGCAAGGCCTCCGTGGCACTCCTGCATGGTAATGCAAGGTCAGGTCCTGCTGTAGGACTAATGTGTGCTGCGCTCATCTTGGGGGGTATCATTACTATTTGAGGCAAATGATGACTCTGTAACTGTCACCAGTGTGCCACTGATATATCTGTTGCATAGAAATGGCTAATAAATTTCCCCTGTAAACTCTGGTATCTGAATTGTTCCAGATTTATTACACTGATGAACTGGTGACTTACTGTACTGGATGTTCGGATTTATATCACGAGGTCTCAAGTCACCAAAATAATAAATTGCTCTTTCTGGTCAGCTCCTGTTTCATTTTGACTGAGACTGCTGCCATCTGAATCCACCTAAAATCCCAAATCCATGATCACAGCTGCACAGTCTCTGTCCAAATTCCCTAATGGATGTAATTCACTCAATCTGTGTGCCTGGAGAGCACCCTACAGCACAAGTTTGTTTGCCTCAGTCCTGACTTTTAGTGCCAGGTGGAAGAGTCTGGAGACAGAAATTCCCTGCACGTTCTCAGAACAAGGAAAGGAGTAGCAGCAGCTGTGTGAACACAGTCTCTTCTTCAGTGAGCCTCCCAGACCATGGTGAGGGCAGAAAGGGCATCTTTACTATCCATTAAACTCTTGGCTTCACTGCTAATGTGATCAGCTCCAGTTTTGCTTGTCATGGTGCTGCCAAGTGAAGGTAATGATTGCACTGCAAACTGAACTCTCCTGCCTCACGTCACACGTAATTCACAGCCACAATTAAATAACCGTGCATCATGATTATTAATCACAGTGCCCACATACTCAGGATGGTAAGAGGAAAATCAATGTAGACAAAGAAAAATGATCAATTTCCAGAAATGTTGCAGTCCACTTTGGCCCTTCGGTCAGGCTTATAAAACCAACATTGTATTTGTCATCAAACACATGATCTACAGACACAGGCATGAACAAACGTGACTGCCTTTTCAGGTTAACTGAATGCAATAATAAAAATAAAATGTTCTCTTCCTTGTAGTGATGTCTGACACAGTAGGCTGCTACTGCCAAGGAGATAAATCCAAATGATATACATGTGTTGAGAGGTTTCCTTTGGACTGACTGCAAATGCAAAGGCCTATGACACTACGACTGAAGCTACATCAAACTGGGTTTATTGCACTAGAGGCTGCATGCTTACTTAAAAATCTTTCCAAGTTACATTTCTGCATTCGGATTTAAAGTTTGTTATTAAGTGTATGCTGGTTTAAGGCACATATTTTTCTTACTCTGTGTTCCTGGAACACAGAGGTTTTTTCTGTCCATGTTCAGATAAGGCCTGACTGGATAGTGAGGTGAAAGACAACTTTCAAAGGGAGCTGAAGTGAGCTGATAGCTTGTAACGGACTTTGTACAGGCTGCCTGTCACTGCCAATAATTAGGCATTCACTGTTGTTCACAGCTTTATTAATACAGTGAGTCTGAGTTCAGTGTTATCCCAGAAAAGAGATACTAGATCAAGACAGAAACCCATCCATTCAAAAGTTTGCTCAATGGTAAGGGCCAAAGCGGCTATTTAGGGAAGAATATAAGAACAGAATAAGCACATATATTATCCCTCATACCCACCCTGTCTCCCAACATTTACAGTTTAAGGTCTTCCTTAGTCAAATGTGGTTTCTATATACTTAGTAACTTAAGTGGATTTCTGTTCTAGAAACTTGTCCAAATTTCCCTTGAAGTTCACAAAACTATTAAATAAACCATAACAAGCATATATACTTGGATTTTCTGTCTACTGGATATCAGGTTCACTAAGGAGGGACAAAAAAGAAGGAAAACATTACAAATAGTTAACACAGGTGTTACTTTCCCCCTGTCACAACAAGCAGTACTTCATCAGCTCATTATTTACTTTAAATATTTAATCTGAGCACAATAATTTTGCCTATGCATGCAGAACAGACCTTTGGACTCTGATCTTGGGCTATTCTCCTAATCACTGACCTAGCCTTCACCTGCTATTTCAGAACCAGGTCCAGTTTACTAAGGCAGATGGCTTTTTTCTTTCTCTTTTCTTTCTTTTTTTTTTTCCCCTCCACTAGATTTTAAAATATTTCCTCCTTTCATCTCCTTTTAATTTACTCTCTAACTGTATGTGTACAGCAACTTTTACCATAAGGATCTCTTCCTAGAAAACCAAAAGCAGAGAGAAGCCAATTTGCATCAAGATGTAAATCAAAGCGGTCTTTGGCTTCTTCTCAAGGTACAAAATAATCAATCATTTGACAATTTGCTCAGTGTTTGGTTCAATGCATGAAAGTCCTTCCTTGGGACACAATCAGGAAGCAGATCATGACTAAAGAGATTCACATTTTGGACTGAATCTTCTGAAGATCCAAGAAGTCTTATTAATGACAGCTAAAACAGAGGTTGATGGAACATGATTCATACACATAATGACTTCTGTCCTTTGGGATCTCTGTTGTGTCATTAATGGATTCTCAGAAGTGTGATTTTTAATTACCTCAAAAGGCAAGATATGTCAGCACGTTACCCAATTCCCTCAGGCCAAATCGTTTTGATTTGCAGCAGTGAATTTCCATTGACTCTGCTGAGCAGGATTTCAAGAGCGTGGGGGCTCCACAGGCTGATACTAGTCACTCTCGCATGAGAATCAAAGCTGTGGTCTCCTGAAATAATGAAGCTGCCAGCCAGTAGATGGAGAAAGTCCTGTGAAAGCCTTGTAGAAGCAATACCTCACTGGTACCATGATATGATTCCTCCTCATCTGTGATAGAATTTGAAGAGTCTGAAGTAGAATTTCTTCTCTATGTCCAAGCTTCATTAAGTCTGGTTCTCAGCTGTATAGAAATATATTTCAGAGGGTAGAAAAATACCTCTATTTTTCAAGCATACTATCAGTACCAGCCAATACACTCTAACTTCATCCCACCTCACTGAGGAAGAGTTTAGTCTTGTGCTGACTTTGTAAGAGAAGGTGTGATGCTGTAGATAAGAGCTTAAAGACTCACAGAAAGTGAGATGTAGAAAGAGTCAAGGGATGAGGCTTTTCCCCCACAAGTTAGTCAAGACACTGTGATAAGTAGGAGAATGGCTTGAGTCTCCTCTTTACCTAAGTATGTCCTTTTAGCAGCAAATATTTTCACATCTGCCTTGTTACAGAGAAGGCAACACTCTTTTACTAGCTGCTAGTATTGGTCACTTTAGATGATTTATCCACCTGGTTGAGTAGGCTGTGCTTTTTTTCCTCACGTAAAGCCTAAAGTCTAACTTAGCTTCAGTAGATTCCCTGATGCTAAAACAATTGTTTGTGGTACTTGACAAAGAATTGATAAAGGAACAAAACATTGGGATGGGGTGTCATAGAGGCGTGGGTTCCCTTTTCCCTGCTCTGATGAAGCCGAGGCGACATGAGCCTAGCAGGGTGGCAACTGGACCCTCCAGCCTTTATATATATTTAAATAGGCAGGTGCCTGGTCTGTTCCCAAAGCTTCTAAAGCAGAGGTGGAATTCATGGAGGTCTTTAGAGTATAACTCATCTGTCAATGGCATGCATAATCATCCTACCACTCTTACTCTGTCAACGTCTCTGGAATAAGAAAGGAGACACTTTTTCCACTCTCCTTCTGTATTTCCAGACATTTACATTAGGTTTTCACTTCCTATAACCACTGCAGGATGCAGCCTGAAGAATGAGTTATGCCTTTGGTGCTGGCTGACATCTGGCTGAACTTGCTACCAGAATTTTAACAACATGGTCAGCAGCAGTGTGCTAGTAAGCGTTTTGCAGCAGTTCTCAGTTTCAGAACTCTAGTTAGAACAGTCATTTCTCTATAGAACTGTCATTTCTCTATCAATGGCAACAGCAGGAAATAAATTTTAAAAGCTCACATGCTTCTAAAAAAAAGCAGCAGAATTGTGTAAATGTTAAAAATTACTGAAAGCCAGATTGTTGCTGTGGTGCCTCATACTGTACAACTTATTTAGAAGTAGCTGTTGAGCCTGGTTTAGTGAAAGGTAATCCTTCTGTAGAAAATAATTTACCTCTAGAGATGATAGTACCAGATCCCTGTACAGCATTACTCTGATGGTTAAGCCAAGGACAAGCATCAACTTAACAGTTAAACCATACTGCCTTTTCTGGATTGATGTTTGCTTAACACAGAGAAGTACATGGCTAAATAAAAAAGATTTAAGTGCTCAAAATGAAGACAGATAAATAAAAATATTGTCCATGGCTTTTTTTTTTTTTTGCTTTCAATAATTCAGGCTCTCCAGCAACCTGGTTCTTTGGTTCATTAACTGAATATTAAGTGAAATCTAATTTGTACTTGTGAAACTGCTTTTCTCTCATTTATAGATCTTTATTTCAGACACCCAAGCACTATGTGTAAGCACAGTCAACTGTTATAAATTATTGTTTTGAGGCCAGACCCTTTTAATTTATTAGCTCAAAGTGGAACATGAAACTTGAGACAGCAGTGAAGCTGGAACCTAAACCCAGGAGTACCCGAGAGAAATGAGGATGGTCTTGTCTTTATAAACTATTGTTTAAGGGTCTGTAGCTTTGTGTGTGCCATGGTTTAACCCCAGCCGGCAATTAAGCACCACACAGCTGCTCCCTCCCTCTCCCCCAGTGGGATGGGGCAGAGAATCGGACAGGTAAAAGGGAGAAGGCTCATGGGTTGTGATAAAGACAGTTTAATAGGTAAAGCAAAAGTCATGCACACGAGTGAAGCAAAACCAGGAATTCATTCCCCACTTCCCATGGGCAGGCAGGTGTTCAGCCATCTCCAGGAGAGCGGGACTCCAGCACGTGTAATGGTGACTTGGGAAGATGAACGCTGTAACTCTGAATATCCTCCCCTTCCTTCTTCTTCCTCCAGCTTTATAGTGCTGAGCATGACGTTGTATGATATGGAATCTCCCTTTGGTCAGTTGGGGTCAGCTGTCCTGGCTGTGTCCACTCCCAACTTCTTGTCCCCCCCCAGACCCTAGCTAATGGGGTGGGGTGAGAAGCAGAAAAGGCCCTGACTCTGTCTTGACTCTGTGTGAGCACTGCTCACAGTAACTAAAACATCCCTGTACTATCAACGCTGTTTTCAGCACAAATCCAAAACATAGCCCCATACTAGCTTCTATGAAGAAAATTAACTCTATCTCAGCCAAACCCAGCACAGTGTAGCTCACAGCTTATCATCAATCTAAGGACATGGGCAAAGATTCAGGCTAGTTGTCAGAAAAAGAGAATGACAGAAAGACAAATTTGCCTTCTAGCTTACTCTGTGTGTCTGCAAAGCCAACATTTAACCACCTTACACTGGGTGGCTGTTTGTGACCTGCTGGAGTGATGGCTATTGCTGTGGTGAGGAGGCACGTGTCACTCCATGAAGCTCTACAAACCTGTCAACTTCTGGGAAAAGGAGCATCACTGTGTCCCAGGTGAAGGATGGAGAACAGCGGGGGAGGCCTGTACAGTGCAATGTGAAGCCTCCATTGGCCTGTGTGCCAGAGGGAGTTATATTTAGTCATGCCTTTTCCTCCTCTCCTACGCATCCATATAATACTCCATGGAGTATTAAACTCTGCTAGTAGCTCTGTCAGATGATTATTAGTGGCTTTTTGCACAGATGCTCAAAATTATGGGTTCAGTTGTGATTTAGGCATTAATCTACAGACTATTTTAATGTGCATGTGCTGACATAACAGGAAAAGAAAAGAAAAAACTATAGATATTCATTAGTATTTCTTGGTTGCTCAGCAGGACTTGGCTTATCAGGAAGATAAAAAAAAATCCAAACCAGACAGTGTGTTTACCTCAGCTAGGAGTCACATATGAAATAGCACCTCCTCAGCTATAGAGCAGACATCTTACAATTAGCTACAAAGTCTTTGACATTATATGCTTCGATCATTTAATGATAATGATTCTGAGGTAAATGACTTTGCTAGAGTAGATCTTGCTTTTGTAAAACATTAACTACGCAAAGTCTCCTTGATTTAATAGTATTTAAATTAACCGTTGTTCTACAGTCAAAGATGATCTGCTAAATTGCAATATAATGTTTCAGAGAGAAGGAAATGAATGATTGCAATTTTATTTTCTCTGAGTTTTATGAGGATGCTTTATGGTTCAAATTAAAAAATTATTTGACTTCAATTTTCAGCAATATAATTTCATGATAACTAGAATTAATGACTACCATTTTTACAGCAAACAAGATAAAAACCTACTTGCCTTATCGACAAATCTAACTTGCAATTGTCTTTAGAAAAGTTCCCTTCTGCTTTAATAACTTACGTTAGCATAAGAAGCAGGGCTGGCTCTTAAAACATAGTAGAAAAATGCCAAGGCAAGCAATGGGAAAATGGAGGAACACTGGCTCCACCACCTTTTATCATGTCTCCAGAGGAGAAACAAGAGGAATGAGATGACTTGAGTCCCCTTCAGAGACCTGAGTGGAAGGGTGCAAAAATCCAGGGAATAGACCAGGGATTTCCTGAGACGGGGAGAGGTTATTAGGGAAATGGTTGGAATTGGCAGTTCAAACCCCAGGTGGAGATGGGCATCAGCAGTGGAAAAGAGAGGCAAGTTTAACTGAAATCTTCATACAATTAAGAGGGCAGCAGAAAGCTAATCTGAGATGCAGTACATAAAATAATAATTTATCATCAAGCTTTCGACAGTATCCAGAATGCATGAGGTGATTTCTACACAACTGGGAATGCCCATTTGCTGCTCAGAAAAAAAAAAATATTTTGAAAAAAATGGCACTGGATAAAAAGAACAAGCAAAATCTGTGTGGCATTATCTGTTATACACAGAGTTTAATCTGGATAGCTGTAATTCCTAACAGCAGAATGTCCAGTGCTTTGAATTTATTGTATCATGACAGATTACTTAGTTTAAATGTTATGCTGCAAAAAAAGTGAAAATTAGTGTCTAATACCTATTTGAAGTTGTACTGAAGGACTTTCAGCAAATCCTGGTGTGAATCATTTTTCTGACTTTTGTCATTGAATTGGGCAAAATACGATACAAAGTGAAGTTATAGACTAATGTCTGGACATCTTGGAGTGTGGCAGGAAAAGATTCCTATGTTTCATAAGCAATATGACATACTGTGAGTGAAATATTAAACATTCTTTAGGTAAAAAGAATCTTTTCCCATCTTAGATCAATTAAAAATTTTACCAAATGTACTGTGATATAACCTTGGACCTTGTTTGTCAGACAGTAATGGTCTCCTTGGGTCCATTCTAGTTACTTCATAGAACTGCACGTAAGAAATATTTCTAATCCTTTGGTTTCAATCTTAAAAAAAAAAAAAAAAAAAGAAGAAGAAGAAAATCACAAATTCTTAACAGAGCACTCTGTTCAGTGCTGCCTTAAATGCAGTTCTGCTCCAAGTCATCATGTCCACACCCATTCTTGTGTGTGTTGGCCTTCTGTCTAACAGCACTAGGAAACTGTGACAAGAGTGAACGATCTCTTCCTGTATGTCTCTCTCACTCATTATAACATTTTCTAGAATTAGGATATCTTCTGTGAGTGACATGTTCCACCAAGGCACCATGGTGAAAATTATTTCTGGTGGAAAGTTTCAACATTTAATATGAAGATAAAATATTCAATACATTCAGATACACTTTCATGGCCAGTTTTACAATTCCTTTTTTTGGCAAGCTGTCTCCTAAGCAGTATGTGTGCATCAGTAATGTTTGGATGTGATTTGGTACAATGTTGGGTCTAGAGGAAGAAGTGAGTCAGTATCAAATGTGCACTTGTCTGTGGTGATAACTCTTACCTGTTCCTTGGCAGGTAGAGAAGACAGGGGAGTTGTTCCTGCAATATCCCAAACCTGAATCAGCAGTGAAGCTGAATCTAACATTTGCATAATTTCTCAGGGAATGGTATGCAATACCAAAGTTATACCTTATTTTAACTGGAGGTGAGCTTAAAGAGGGGAATTTTGACAAAAATGGTTTTTGTGATGAAATCTCCCTTCAGCAGCATAGAAGGAAATATACTCTCAGAGCCTCTCAGATCCAAGGAAGACCTTATATTAAGGGGAAAAAAGGAAGAGAAACTGGGATATGATTTAAGGGGATATGGGAGATAAAGCTCATGTTGACTACTCTGAGACAAAGGCATGTTTTATGCTCATTATTCTTATGAAAAGATTTCAAAAAACCTTGATTTACTTGTGCAAAACAGAACTCCCCCCCCTCTTTCCCTGCCCAAATCTCCCAGTTTATTGTGAAACAGATGATTAATTCTTATGGCCACCCATAAACAGGGAAGGGTTATGTAGATCATATGCTAAGCAGTGGTCTTCTTAAGTCACAGGTATCTAAGACCAGTCAGCTAGTACAGGGTAGAGGTTTAGTCACTTTTTACCTAGTGTTCTCACTTAGCTAAGACATTAGCAAAGTGCTTGAAAATACAGTCCAGTGGGGATTATAGCTCCAGGTCTGTTCTGAATCACACTGCTACAGAAAACCCAGAACAACTTCAGTGACTTTTCATTCAGTAGTGGTAGCATTAGACACCATGCTTTAGGAGTAGGAATAAAGTATGGTTTCCAGTGAGAAATTACAGAAGAAATTGAAAGCAGAAAGATGATTTTACATCAGGGAAAAAAGCAATAACTGAAGTAAAAGTAAAATAAAATGAGATGCTTAAGTGGAGTCAGTCAAACAACAGTGTAATATTAATGGAGACTGTGAATTTTGTGTGGGTTTGGCTGAGAAAGTTCAATTAAGGAAAGATGAATGCATTTTTCTTCTTTTTTTTTGCTATTACAGATTGTTTTCTTTGCTAGGACTGGAGAGCTTATCTCAGATTGCAAAGAATCCCTCTCAAAATAGTTTATGATATTTGAAGAACCAAAATCTTCAGAGTCTTAGACCAATGACGGTATCTTCTGAGGTGGTCATAAATTGCCAGTATCGGAAGACAGGAGTGTGGCTGTTCAGAGTAATCTGCAATATTGTTTGGTGTCTGTAATACAGAAAGAAGAACCAGTCTTTCACGTATCTCCACTAGAAATCTTACTGAGGATGAATTTGGCTCCAGCTTGTCAGAGAAGGCACTCTGGGATGTAAATTGTCCTATCGGCACTTCAACTTTCTACTCATAGTAGTACATATTTGTTCCATGTGCATTTAGAAAAGGAAATGTTTAAGGTAAAAGCAGAACTTGGCTACTGGCTGACGTTTATGAACAGTATGTACTTTTGCCTTTGAACAATAGTCTTGATATCCTGGATGTCTATGAGGTAATTTCACTGCCTGAGGGATAGACTGCTGAAGCATTTATAACAAGAACAAGCAGTAGCGGGAAGAATATAGGAGCAGATATGGTCCTTCTTCCACTATTAGTACATTCTTCCAGCCCAGCAGAAGAAGGATGGAAAAAAATTAAGGGAGCATCCTGGTGGTTGAATATCAGTCTACTGTATTGTTTCTTGAATATTTCAACCACTTGTGATTTAATTCTCAATGTATAATTTAAATTTCTCATTGGAAAAGGCAGATATGAGGCAGCAAATCAAGACAAGCAATCCAGAGTGAATCCAGACTTTGGAGCAATCCAGCTGAGCTCCAGTATATGACCTCAGTTCTGCCTTCAGTCTCTAAACTTCATTTCAAATGTCCAGCCTTCTCTTGGCTCCTTCCTTCCCTCCCTTTCCTCAGTGGCAGCCCCTCCAGAAGACCTGTTCTTTTCTTTTCTCTCCATGACCCTTGCCCACGTCATTAGTAATGAAAGTGAAACTTGGAGCAACAAAAATGTCGGAGATGCCATTAGCTACATACCATAACCAAAATAATTTAGGTCACAACTGCGGTTATAGGTCCAGCAGCACAACTTAATCGTTATTTTTATATGTTTAATTATTTTTCTCTCTAAGTGGAGAGTATACAGTACTGTGCTGATAAATCATGTGTTAGGTCTAGTCAGTTTGAAATCTTAGTTCCTACTGGAAAAGAATATTGGAAGTTGAAAAGAAGTTCTGGGAAATATGAGCATTTTGTGGTAATATATTGCAAAACCATAGTGATTGCTGTATGTTCAAGAAATGGCTGAAATGTTAAAAAAAGCAGTGGGTATTCTGAGGGAAGCTCTCTGAGGGAGATATGACAAATAAAAAAGCACAGAGAAATTACAAAGAACACTAAGTGACAGCAGTTCTGACACTGACTATAAAGAAAATCTTTTAGTACATCTTAGATAGGTAGAACGTTGCACCAAGAAATTGTGTGACAGCAGAATACTGTAAGCAGTTAGTGAGTTGATCAATCCAAGTTACAAAATTTTCAGTTTTCAGGGTGCATTTTACATAGGACAGTAGGTACGAAAGACTCCTGAGCTAGGCTAGCTATATTGGAATGAATTGAATGCCATCGTGTACAGTGCTGTGTGTTTTTTCTTGTGGCTTTAGACAGTGTTTTATATTTTGAAGCAAAGATCTTTAAAGCAAAGATTCACATCCAGTGATCTATGGGCAAAATGTTGCAAGTGGGACTATCTGAATTACTGGTACCTTGGGACAGGAAAATAGTTTGAATTGAGGCTAACAAGGAAAGTAGTTCTTCATCCGTTTCATCACTAAAGCAGGATCATAAGATGATCCACATTTCTAAGTAAGTTGAAATTATAACATATCTGACATGAGACATAACTGTTCCTTTTGCAAGAGGTAGAATATTTGACTTTTAGCAGATATGGTATTAAAATGTTGTTTCTCTATAAATATTGAACCATCTATTTAGAAGTGAGATATTGTAGAAGTTGTGTGTCACACCTGTGATGAAAGGAGGGCTCGCTGGCAGGGCTGTTCATTTCCCATCTTTCACCAGTACTTCATTCATGTCTTTTAATGCAGTTGCTAGGTGGGATTTTTTTTATGAAGCCTCCTACACCAGAAAGATTTTATTTGATCTCTGTTTACAGGAACATCAATAATTTGCATTTATAAAAGTGATGCTTCTTCTATTTTATAGAAAGTAATTGTATTTCTGTAAGAATATTCCTTGAATGATTTATAACACATGTAGGAATTTGGCATCTATTGTGATCTATCTGCAAAATCTGTTCTACAAATTAAGTCATGCTACCTGTCTGTCTACTTCATTAGTAGCGTTGTCTTTCGAATTCTAATATCACTGTAGAATAAATACTTCAGTGTTCCTATGATGCAGTCTAAACAGTGAGGGAAAACTGATGACAGAACATTTCCCTCCTATGCAGAGGGACTATTTCACAATAATTGACACTCTCCCTGTGAAGATGCCATTCAGGTGATATACTTTGACGCGCAGTGTAATTTTTTTATAGTAGAAGATGAAAGTAATTTATTACTTACCTCTGATGCATAGATTAGAGCCCAAGATAAAATTACCACTGCATTTGTCTTCCTTTTTTTAATTAAAAGCAATAAATGTAGATAGGTAATGTTCATAATGAATCAGCAATTCTTGTGTTTTAAAATTAAAGAAGTTGCGTGAAAGAAATGAATTATCAGATGTTGTGTTTTGGAAAACATTGTGTTCCTGAAGCTTCAGAATTTAAAAAAAGGGAAGGGAGAGAGAAACAAAATAAATTATTTTCAATGCCCAGAATCTAACAAATCTAACAAAATTGGGAGAGTTTTTAAAACTGTTGTACTCCACTTCTACATGTTTCTGGAAGGCAAATAAACATGGCTGCATGATCTTCTTTGCACTCTTGGATCTGTCAGTGAGTAGAATCAAATTGGATTCCACAAAAACTGAACCACATGGATGAATGGCTTTAGGCTAGAGCTGTGTGCGAACCTCTACTGAGAAGGCTACTAAACAACGAAGGAGGCTTAGCCATGTAGGAGCACAGTAACAATTAGGTATACCATTTTGGAAAAAGTTTCTTATAAGTATAGTACACTGTGTAAGTAGAAGCCAAAATTGACCTTTGTTTCCAGTATCTTTATTTTGCTTGGATTTCTTGATTTTAGGTCCTTTACCTGGACCCACTGTAGAGCACTCAACCACTGCTTTTGCATGTAACTTATGTTGCCTGTAACTCCCTACATGTGGACATGATTGTGAAGATGAAAAACTCTTTCAAAGCAGTCAGAAAAACAACTTTCTTATTGCTTTCTGAACAAATTATACTGCACATAACAAATATGATCAAGAGGCTTCATAACAGATACAGCAGAAGAGAAAGCAGCTCACAATGGCTAATTATTTGATTTACTATTATAAAAACAGTTTCCAAAGACAACTTGTAATGGGCTATAGAATAACTTCCTAATGAACTGACTATGCCTTACTGTGAATAATTAGATGATCCTTCAGTTTAATTGAAGCATTAAGGAACTGTTCCAAACCTTGAAGATAAATGCAAAAGAAGTTTTTACATTCAATACTCTGCATGTCCACCTATCTAGGTGAAGGACAGGCAAACACTGTCATGCTAATTATCATTTGAGAGAGATTTTCTACTAGGTGCAGGTAAAAGCATTATGAAAAAAGCAATATTCAGAATGAAAGGGAAAAGACAATCCACTGTAAATATAAAGCTGGTGAAAGAATTTCTGCAACTGAGAGGAATATGATAGTTATGATGTAATAAAAAATTTAACAATAATTAGTTAATTGGTGATGCTTTATTGCTGTAAAGCAGAATTTCTCCATTTTACTCCTTGTATTTATGCTAGATTATATCCATTGATAATTTAGCTCATATTTCAGTTAGGTTACAAACCATTTATTGAGAAATAGTCAATGTATCATTTTTCTAATTGCAAAGCCAAAATGATACAGTTGTGCTTTTTCTTGCCCTAGAGATTTGTGCAGTTTCCAAAACATTACCAAATGCAAAATTTTTCAACAGCTGGACTATGCGCACTCAAACAAATCATCATTTGTAAAAGAAGTGCTGTTGCTTTGCAAAAAAGCTTTTCTCATGGACAAGATATAATACAGTTTCCTCTCGGGGAGCTACCTCTTCTTCCAAGGGAAGTGACCAATTATTAAGGTGTGACTGAAATAAATAAAAGAAAAAAGCCTGATACCTGGGGCCAGATTCTATCTGTCTGCATCTGTAATAGAGTCTGAACAGTGTCTGGGCCCATTCCCTGGCCCTGAAGCATCGCCTGAATATGTCTATATTATTTTACACTCTTAAACTTTGAAGCAGGGTAGAGGTGTCTAGCTGCCTACTCGGAATAGTCCCAAGTCACTGCTGTTGTCTGCATGACCTTGCGCTCTGTTCTGTGCGGGTGTCATTTCCTAGTGAACTTAAAGCTTGACCAGCTAGTGAGTAGGAGACCTGCACTGAGCAAGAGGCCAAGGCTCTGGGCACAGGTACTCAGCGGACTTAAAGTTTATGCTAACGCTCAAGGAATCTGTGCAGGGAGTGTTCAAGTCTGCTGGGTGAGGTTCCCTTAGGAGCGGGTCCACTGCTGACTGGTGCGGGGAACACCGTAACAAAGCCCGTCAAAAAGGTTTATGCACTCAGTGCCACCTTTGCCTTGGTCTTTACCAACGTCTGCCCTTGTGCTGCCAGGTACACAGGCAGCAGAGTCTGGGCAGGTGAGCTGTAACCCACAGTAGAAGACTGAATTAAGGACATCAGACAAAGACAAGTCCGAGGGATCAGACAGATGCACCCAAGAGTACTAAGGGAACCAGCCAGTGTCTCTGTGAGGTTGTTCTTACCAGTTTTGAAAGGTCATGATGAAGTGGAGAGGTTCCTAATGACTGGTAAAAGTCATCACACCCATCTTCAGGACAGGCAAGAAGGAAGATTCAGAGTACTACCTGCCTGTCTGCCTCTTCTCATTTCCTAGGAGGATTATGGAACAAATATTCTTCAAAGCTATTGCCATGAAGGATAAGAAGGTGGTTATGAAAAAACAGAATGGCTTTAGCAAGGATAAGATATATTTGACTGATCTGACTACCTTCTATGATAAGACGACCTGCTCTGTGCACAAGAGGGGAGAGCAGTGGATGCCTCTACTTCAACAAAGTTCTGGACATAGTTTTCTCCAAAGTATGCCTTTAATGAAATTTGAGATATATGGGTTGGATGGGTAGACAGCAAAATGTGCAGAAAAGTGGCTGGACCTTCAGACTCAAAAAGCAGTGGTCAACGGTTAAGCATCTAAGTGAAGGACAGTTACTGGCAGCATTCCTGAGGGGCCAGTGATGGAACCAATGTTGCTCGGTGTTTTTGTTGATGGCTTGGATCCTAGAACTTTCCAAAAGTTTGTGGCTGCTACCAAACTGGGAGAACAGTCAGTAAACTTGAGAGATTTGGCTGCCATTTAGAGGGACCTGGACAGGCTGGAGAAATGTGTTGTCAAGAATCAGACAGATGATTTTGAAAGTCTTCATGAATGCTGAAGGCCACATTGCTGAGTCATTCAAAAGAGGATCAAAAAAGGAGCAATAAAGGTTCCTAGAGAATGGAAAAACCTTTTAAGAGAAAAATTGAGCAGTTCTGCTCTAATTTTAAGTGGAAACTTCTTTTTGTTTTTTCCAGCACCTGATCTGAAGATAAGAAAATTTAAAACAGCTCAGGACAATAAAACCTGGTCCTCAGTATACACAGATTATTTGGACAAATGAAATGGTGGTTTCATGAGAAAAGTATGTGTTTTTCCTGGTACTAGAGGATTTAATTTTTATTGTTGTTGCTTAGTAATTTATCACTGCTAAGGCAAAAAGAAGTCTGAAACTACCTATACAGACCAGGTTATAGCTGCTGTGTCGCAATTTGCTTCAGAGAAAGGGCGTAAGTAGTATGGGTAATCACAGCTGGGCCTGAGGGACAGAGCAGAAAGCACTCCGTAGGTGGAGGCAGCGGACAAAGCTGAGTTTCTATGGTGTTCTTTGATGCTTGGATTCATGTTCTGAAAAGCTTTTTGTATGCAAAATGTGAATTGACTCCTATGGAAGACACCATTGAGTTAACAGGAAAAATATAAGTTTGCAATGGGCTTCAACTCCAACCTTTTTTAATCAAGCTGTTACTATTTACAGATAGAGTCTTGGCATTATAGGTAAACAGCAGCTCTTCAGGAGAACATTTTTCTCTGGCAATTTCATTTTCTCTGGAATGTGTTGTTGCCTCCTGCTGTCACTTGATTTATAAACTGGAAAGCATTAGCTGGCTAAACAAAATTAGCATGCATTTAGCTATCAGAATTTTGTTATGCATCTGGCAATGCAGCATGAGAATTCAACTTATTCACAGTGCAGCAATGGATGAGGTATTTTGGTTCCTTCTGAAATTCTATAGCATGTGAATTTTAGTGGCATTATGGTATATCAGTCATTCTTGTCTTAAACCAGGATCCTACTGTATAATTGTAAAGTCCTTCCCAACCCTATGGAATTAGTAATATAAATCCTTCGGTGTGCTCTTTCCCCCATCTTCATTAATGCTGTAACTGTAGAAAGCACAATTCCTAGAAATGTCAAAGAAAATTGCCTATGAAGGGAAAGTATTATACCCCATGTGACCATTAGCACCAGAACCAATACACTCAAGAAATTTTATTCAGCTCGATTAGATTAGATGTACTGAGCACAGTGTCTAAACATAGGGTATTCATATTTAAATATCAAAGTTAAAAAAAATCCAAAGAAAGCATATGGCAACAGCACTTCCTTTTTCTGTTAAAGTCTTCTGTCACCTCTCTTATCTGTGACTGCTTTATATCTTTAGATAGTGAAATTGTCAGGGCAGGGGCTATGGCCCCATCTTCTGATGTGGTTGAGTTACTTTTGGCAAAATGTACACCAGGGGTGTAAGATGATATTTCTTATTTAATTGTAATAGCACCTTCAAAGCCCATCTGAGGTTGTAGTCCCACCGAGTTAGATACTACACAGGCAACAAGTAAGAGTCTGCAATTGAATTTTTCTCATTAGGAAAAAGTGCCTGGAGGCAGATAAGTTTTCCTATTATAGTGGAGATGGCAGTGCTGTCTGGCAGCTATTGCAGAACAAAGATAACAGCTGGTCTTTGCCTTTCATTGGTACTTGAGAAGAAAATGCATCAGGATACAAGTGGATCCAAACAAGACTGCTGTTTAATTGCTTTTATTGCAAGGCAGTGTTCACAAGACTAAAGAAATGTAATCTGAGATGTTTTTACTAAGAAGATAGTGGAAAAATAATACAATAATGTATCAGAAGGGGTGGTATAGATTACTGCTGCTTCCCGTGACTGGAAATGTTCTCAACTGTTTCATATCATGTGGGTCAGAGGCCCATGGTCCTGTGTCTCACACAAGAAAGAACCAGAAACTTGCAATGCTAATGCACGAAATATGGTTGCAAAAGTGGGAGAGCAGAAAATGAAGGAAAAAAATCCAGTGCCTCATGTCAGGGTCTGTATCTATGTATTGGTTACGCTCCTACATGGATGACTGAATGACCTTATCTGTCTGAGGAAAACAGATACTTCTGTTTTCATCTGTGTTTTATACCAGGGCAATGACATGGAGTTTATGTCTCCCCCACCAATGGATCATTACAACTGCTTCAGTTAATGTTAAGGTACAAGACATTCTCTGGAAATGATGGGTTTCATAGGACTGTAAGATGTGTATGAGGAAATACTTGATATTTTGGATGGTTTTCATTTTCTTTGCATTTGCAGAAGTAAAAACAAAGCTTTAATACTTCACCAAATAATGTCATACTGTTTATAACCAGCACTGAAATGCACCACCAAGGTTTTACAGATACAGAATAGTTACTTTTAATCTTCTGTCACACCATGTAGTGCTTCATCCTTCTCTTTCACACAGTGCTTACTCTTCACTTCCTGACTGACCACTCACTGCACGCGGGTCTGCGCAGGAGTAAACGTCACATGCGCCAAAACTCAGAGAAGACAAGCACTGTTGGCTTACTTATGAAATCGGCTCAATTTCTGCTTCCCATCAGCTGCAGATACAGTGTCTGAAAGTAACTAATTTCTGAATGAAGAATCTGTTTTCTGAGGTGTAAGGCACATAATGCTGAGACAGTCAGAGCAAGCAGTGCAGAGGGTTTCAGAGAAATGAATGGAAACCTATCTAAGGCTTCTAGCTACATCCATACTTCACACCACCAGGGAGACCTGCAAAGCAGCTGGTTGAAGTCCTTGGGCTGTAAACCCAGACCTGTGAGGACCTTTGGCTGTTGTTTATTGAACCTACACTGATTAATACATACTGCTGGGGGGTGAAAACAAGAGCCATTTTTGCAACCTGGGCTCCACCATGGGAAGGGCGGAATTCCAGCCACAGCCATTAGCTCTGTCAAAGACAATAGTAACAGCAGTGTGTCCAATATCTGTCTGTCCTCCTGGGAGTTTTTAGAAGGATGTCTTCCTGTATCTTAAAGACCTCTAAGGCACCCTGTGTTACCCAGAGACTGAGTATGGCATTTTAAAAACCTTTGGCTTAGATGCAGCTGGTTTCAGAAACAGTTTTCCTCATGATGTGGCAGAGACACTGAAATTACATCAGTTTAAAGGATCTATTCCACAAAAATAATAATAATTACAAAAATTGCATTGCATTTTAAGGCTTGTATTTCTAGGACTGCTCTGCAAGTGAATCCAATTAATTTGTTCTCTGAGCTTAGCTAAAAGACTGAATCACTCTTTAAATGATACCTTTCTCAAAGGAGAGGACTATAAAACAGCCTTTTAAACATAAGCTGACCTTCGAATAACTTACAGGATCATGACCTACAGGGACAAACCCACTTATCTACAACTAGTCAGTAATGAACAATTTCTCACTAAATCACCTTTAATAGAATATAAGAATTAAATGGAGACTAAAATTCTCCATAGGCCTCAGCAGTACTATTGTAATTAGTGTAAATTTTTTATCTTGATGGTCTTTGTATCAGGTCTTAAATTCACAATTGACCTGAGCCGAAAATAGTTGGTGGCTGAGAGAGTCTTAGTAAGAAACATTATATATGCTCACTCTCTGATGGCTTCCTTAGCTATCAACATATGGCTGCTGTTCAAGATAGGATCCTACAAGAGAGACACACTTTATGTGTGGACATCTGGACAGCTGTTCAGATGTCTATCAGTGCTACCCAGGATGCAGTCATTAACATAGTGAATGGCACTATGAATACAATTAACTGTATCAAACTCTCAGGTTAACAGTTAATGACCTCCATGCTTAGGTCTTCTGAATTATTATATTATTATATTTAGCCTACTGAGCTATTATACCTTATCATAAGCATCATCAGCTTGAGCAATGAACCTGAATTATACCTTGCTATATACTCTTATTCCTTCTCTCTAATTTTCTGTTCTAACTGCTTGATGTCTTTATTCCACATACCTCCTCACCTTTTTATGGTGATCATTATAAAATAAAACTCCATTCATAAGCTTAAATGTTTCCCAAAGTAGAATAAAGTCAAACAATCCACATAAAGGATACTGTAACATTGTGCTGATGATGGAAAATACTGAAATATGTGTGTGAATAATCTTTTTGTGAATAATTTAAGTAAAAAAAAAAGAAAAGCTTAATATGACTGGTGTCCTTTTTGTCACATAACGATGTCAGCTTAAGTGTGTTCATGGATGTCCTGGTTTCAGCTGGGATGTAGTTAACTGTCTTCCTAGTAGCTGGTACAGTGCTATGTTTTGAGTTCAGTATGTGAAGAATGTTGATAACACTGATGTTTTCAGTTGTTGCTCAGTAGTGTTTAGACTATAGTCAAGGCTTTTTCAGCTTCTCATGCCCAGCCAGGGCACCTGACCCAAACTGGCCAACAGCGTATTCCATACCATGTGACATCCCATCTAGTTTAGGAACTGGGAAGTGGGGGGGGCAGGGAATCGCCGCTCAGGGACTGGCTGGGTGTCTGTCGGCGGGTGGTGAGCAATTGCCCTGCACATCATTTGTACATTTCAATCCTTTTATTACTACTGTTGTCATTTTATTAGTGTTATCATTATCATTATTAGTCTCTTCTTTTCTGTTCTATTAAATCGTTCTTATCTCAACCCAGGAGTTTTACTTCTTTTCCTGATTTTCTCCCCCATCCCACTGGATGGGGGGGAGTGAGTGAGCGGCTGCGTGGTGCTTAGTTGCTGGCTGGGGTTAAACCACGACAATGGAAAATCTTTACTAAGTGACTTTACCCAGCAGAACTCTCCCATCTACAAATGCTCTGCATGCATTGGGGAACCTTTCTGAGGGTGAAAACAACACAGTCAGTGCTGAGAGGGCACCCTATTATAAATAATCTCAAAACCAGGAAATAACCTAAATAAAAAACGGGTTGATGTGGCTGAGGGTTGTGCATTTTGGTGTTATGCAAAGGAAACCTCCACCCCCTGCCATTGCCTGCCCTGCCTTCATTGATGGGTAGCCATCCACAGCTCCTGTTGCAGCTGCACAAATGAGAAATTTGACTGCTTACACTGAAACGAGCCCTGTTTATACTATGTCAGAGCAAGTCCCATGGGGAGCGTAAACTGTTTGACTGAAGAATGTTTTATTTCTAATGCTTTCTGTCATTTCAGAATTTTCTATACAAACACTGAAGATTATTTAACTGGCCGTTAATTAAAACCATGAGAACTTGGCAGTTTTTGCTTCACAACTGGAAAACTTCACATTTGCTATAGAAATTATATCTATTCTAATCTAAAACATACATCCAGTCTATGACAATTCATCCATTTGAGAATTTATTTCATGGGTCACAAAGATGCACTATGTAGTCAAATTGCGTATGCAGCATCAGAACATTTAAAGCTCTCAATGAGGAAAATTGATTTTTTTGTGTTTAATCCATCAGTATAGCCAAACAGAACATTCAAACCTTCAGATTCACAATGACTTATCCCGAGGGTTTTGATTTTCTTTTAATGTTTATTGAAAGGCAAAACTGTAACAGAATTTGAATTTTTATTATTTTGATGCATTATATATTGGTGTCAAATTAACAGTAGGGGAACCTCAAGATAAGTCTTTACCTGTATGAAGTATCTTCAGTGTAGGCAGTGTTGTCTATTGTTAGTATTTCCCATCCCGGTATGACTAAACTATAACTTCAAGTGATTTTCTCTGTAGCTGATTAAAATAATTTGGTTTCCTGCTCACCATAAATTAAATTCTTTCAGTTAACAGTAAAAGGTATTGGTTAGTAGCAGCAGCTTAATTGGAAGTAGACTAAGAAATCTGCATTACACTTCATATGGCTAGTCTCCAAATCATGTAAAAAGGTAATAACTTTTAATGTCTAACCTGCGGCTGCTCTATGATTAAATGAGAAACAATATTGAAAGTAGTCTGTAGAGTTAGTTATCAAAGTCATAACAATTTCTCTCATTTCTCCCTTTTTAAGGAGTTTCTCTTAGAAACCAGAAGGAAAGCGAAATAAGTAATCTTCATTCTTTCCCTGGGCAAGAGGTGTTATAGTCTTGGAATCTTTACTCATCAGAGAAAACTTCGACGGTGGTCTAATTCTAGCATCCATAAAATATATCTGTCAGAAAAATATTCTCATAACATAGTTAATAAGAAGAATGCTATTTATTCACTTCAGGTCTTAATTTATTTTGGGTCCTAAGAACTTATGGATAACCAACACTGGACATTAAACTTGGGGAAAGTATTTTGCCCTTGATGAGGGTTGAAATCCATATATGAGTGAAGAGTGCCTTCAGCATCTTTAGGTACTTTTCTACTTAGCTCTGGGCTTAGACTGGTCAAAAGATTGCTCTGGAAGCACAAGTCTAAGATTGCAATAAATATTTGTATGAGGCACAAATCAGAAAGGCTTTGGGAGGGGGGAGGACAGAGCTGCAGGTGTGGCCTTCAAAGCACGTTTAAGAAAAGGAGGTAAATGCCAAAAGAAAGGAACAACAAGGTGAGAAGAGGTGGAGGAACTGCATGGTGGAGCTGGTGGCATCCCTGAAGGGACTGCAACCACGGACGACCCACACTAGAGCAGGGGAAACAAGGAAGAAGGAAGGAACAGAAGAATAAAAGGGTAAGAAACAAGAGCGGCAGAAAGAAACCGCTACGCACTGACCACAACCTGCTGCACCTCCTTTTGCCTCACCAATGGGCCTGAGCGTAGCCTGCAGCGATGACAAGGGGCTAATCAAATGTTTATGTTAATTGACAGTAAATTAAGTTAAATTCCCCAGGTCGACTCTGTTTTGCCTGCGACAATATTTCTAATGGTATGGAGAGAGGGATGCTTTGCACTAGAATATTAAAAATTTGGCGCATGGAATCATTTATCAATTGCACTGGCAATTAATTTAATGTAGACTTGGGAGTTTCAAAAGTGCTTACTATCCTGCAGTTTCTTTCCCTTCCCCCCCTCTCTAAATCTGATTCGCCGGTACTGAACAGCAATAGAGCACCAAGATATGAACCAGAATGTTATGAAACATTTAAGGATGGATTCTGCTGCAACTTCAGCTTACACAACTTCCTCTGCTGTTGCTCAGAGATGTTTGTATACATCTGACAAGTGAAATATTACTAATAAAATTAGTAAATGATAAATCATGTATAAGAAGTTAGGTATTTCTCAGCTGAACTGTTTCTAAATGGCTGAAAGCATCCCTGAAAAGGATGGTTAAGGGAAATGTAAATACGTATTACAGCAACTGCTTATAATCATAGAATCATAGAATCGTTTTGGTTGGATCATCCTTAAGATCATCCAGTCCAACAATTAACCACTAAACCATGTCCCTAAGCACCACACCTACACGTGTTTTAAATACCTCCAGGGATGGTGACTCCACAACTTCCCTGGGCAGCCTGTTCCAATGCTTGACAACCCTTTCAGTGAAGAAATTTTTCCTAATACGCAAGATAAACTTCCCCTGGCACAACCTGAGGCCATTTTCTTTTGTCCTATCACTTGTTACTTGGGAGAAGAGACCGACCCCCACCTCGCTACAACCTTCCTTTCATGTAGTTGTAGAGAGCGATCAGGTCTCCCCTCAGCCTCCTTTTCTCCAGGCTGAACAACCCCAGTTCCCTCAGCCGCTCCTCAAAAGACTTGTGCTCTGGACCCTTCACCAGCTTCATTGCCCTTCTCTGGACACGATCCAGCCCCTCAATGTCTTTCTTGTAGTGAGGGGCCCAAAATCGAATACAGGATTGGAGGTGCGGCCTCACCAGTGCTGAGTACAGGGAGGAATCCCTTCCCTGCTCCTGCTGGCCACACTATTTCTGATACAAGCCAGGATGCCGTTGGCCTTCTTGGCCACCTGGGCACACTGCTGGCTCATATTCAGCTGGGTGTCAGCCAGCCCCCCCAGGTCTTTCTCTGCCGGGCAGCTTTCCAGCCACTCTTCCCCAAGTGTGTAGTGCTGCATGGGGCTGTTGTGACCCAAGTGCAGGACCCGGCACTTGGCCAACCTCCTACAATTGGCCTCGGCCCATCGATCCAGCCTGTCCAGCTACCTGTTGACTGCATTCTTTGGATGGATATACTTTGTTTACAAAGCCTGGGTTATGAATTTATCTGGTGTTGGAAAGTGACATAATTCCTGCTTTAATGTTTCCCCTGTCTCTTTCTAAAATTAAAAGAAATTCTTAATTCAAGGTTCATACAAGAGAGGCGATGACTATCCCATCAGAATTTTTGTGATAGGAGTAATTGGACGGGGAAAAGGAGATTTCTAGAACATATTAAAATGTTATTTCAAGGTAAAGTCTGAATTAAAAAAAATCTACTCATAGCCTTTCAACTAACGGAATATACAATAAAGCATATAGTTGCGTTACATTACAAAAATAAATGTAAAAATAATTCGACTTTCTAGTTCCCCCCACAGCTGGCGTTCCTTCAATTTGCTTCCCAGAATGCAGGGACCTTCAGTTTTTCCTCTTTGGATTACCTCTTAGAACAGCTTTCTGTCACCCTCCCCTCATTTCTGTTCTTTGGATGATTCTGGCTGGCAAACTGTAGAAATAGTTTCCCAAAGGGACTATTAGGCAGTGAGTTTATAGCTTGGTTAATAAAAAGCTAGAAAATTTATCTTCAGGATTCTTTTTTGTTAATCTCAGTAATAAAACCAGCTAAATTTACATTCTTTGATTATCCAGTTTACAATGAATTTGGAAGGTCTGTGCACTTCTGACTTGACCCAGAAGAATGTGTGTTTGTATATACATGCATACATATGTATACATGTTAACTGAAGGGATGTTGTGATTAAGTTATATAAAAGCACAATATCTGCATTTATATCTTCATAGAAATTGAAGACTTGATCCAAAGATTTTTAAAAAGCCATTAAGAATCAAGCCTTTAATAAAGCAGATTGTAAGAAAACAGCTTTCCAATTCTTTGAAGCATCATTATTTTTCTTCTTTGCAATGAAATTGAGACTGATTCTCATGGGTGACCCAAGCATAGACATGTGAACAAGACACTTATCTGGGATGAGAGTGATCCAGGTTTAAGTCATTTACCTCATTTAGCACTGCAAAGCTCAAATCAGACCTGGGCCTCCTGTGGTCCTGCATGTAGGATGTTTCCCTGGGGTGGTTGCTGGCACAGGGTAGCCCTCCTCACTGCTGAAAAGAAATTCAGCCTTCCCAGTTGTGATGTGAGGTTCCTTCCCCCGAAAATGTGGTCAATCTGATTTGATACTGCAAAGTTTTGGTTTCTACTAGATTAGCTGAGAAGGAAAAAACCCAAACAAACACCTCCACCACCACCACCCCCCCCCAAAATGAAGAAGCAAACAAGAAAAAAAAATGAGGCTTTGCTTAAGCATTAGGACAAAATAGACCAGATTAAATCATACCAAGTGTCATCCATAAGAGGCATAGGACACCTTTTAGATATATGATTTTAATCTAAACTATAGCTCTTCAGACCTAGTAATGACTTCAGATTTCTGTAGCTCTCACAACTCCTTTTGAGGTATAGTTATGGGAAGTATGTTTTGGAAGTGACCGATGCCTCTCTTCTTGGGAAATCTCTGGAACTAATGGTGGTCTGCGAATGGAACTGTGCAGATATTAAACCCTTTCCATTTATATTCATTTCCCTCCTTCAGAGTATGTCAAGAAATACCAATTTTCTCTAAAACCAAATCTTTCTCTAGTGACTTTTTACACAAAGCCTAAATAAAGATGCAGGCTTGAGGCAGTTTATCCTAAAATAATACCCAAACAAAATTTACAGGCTAATTTACACTGATGCTAAGAGTATACCTAAAAACTATCCACGTTTTCTGCGGTGTTTTAAGAAAACTCTTGATTCTGCACAAGTAGTGTGTGCAGTAAGAGGCTCAACAAGATTTTAGGAGTATAAATGAAATAATTCAGGCTGGGCAGGGAAATTAGTAAAGGACAGCTGCCTAGCAGTAAAGCAAGAAAAGCGTACACATGATCAGTTCCTCTGTTTTGGGGATGTGGGGGTTTTTGCTACATTACCGTTATGACTTTTGGACTTTTGCTTTTGGCTTTTGCATTCTCTTAAGGCATAGTGATGAACAGGGTGTTTAATAATCTACAGCAGATATGTTATACGGAACTTCTTGATACATACTTATTGCATAGTTGCCAGAGATTTCAAGGGTTTGAATTTAATCTATCTAAAGTATCAAAGTAAATAATGTTTTTGATACCAATTTATGCATTTCTAAGAAGAACTATGGACTGTATCAAGAAAATTACATCTTCTTTTAGCTGATATAGCGTGACTTAAAGAACATGATATTCTTCAACATCAGGTGCAAAATGGCATCTATGTTCAAAGCAAAAATAAAATAAATTTCCTGGAGTAAGGAAACAAAGAGGAGAAGGGCTTTGAGAGAGCAACGCAGAACAGTATAAACAAACCGCTGCTAATTACAAGCCAAGTGCTTAAGAGACCAGATAAACTAGCATGGCAATACTGAATTTATAGTGCAACATCTCTGTGAAAAGTCTAAGCTGGCATCACATTAGGCTGTAGTCAATGGGGATGTAGTTTTGATGTCTCTTAAATGCATAATAAATAATTATATCAAACAGGACACTTAACAGTCATTTGAAGCATTCACGTTACCTTGGAGGCATAAAGGTGCTGCCTGATTACTAACGAGAATTTTATTTTGACAGGCTAAGTCAGTGTTAAGTTTTTTGCGTTAGTGTGTGTGAAAAGATGAGGAATTTGTGTTCTACTGCAAAATATAATTTGTGCTTTAACTTGCATAAACGAATCTACCTACCTGATACACATTTTGTGGAGTGTAGTCCTACAAGCAATTTCTGTACTTGAATGGTTCCAGAGTTAGTATTTATTAACATCTCTAAATGTTGTCTATAAGATCTGATGACTGTAAGATTTCACCTTTTACCATAGGATTTTTGCCATTTCTACTATCTACACCCAAACTTGCGTAGCAGAATACTACCTAAAAACACATAGGTTTTTTCTTTATCTTACACAACTTAAAACTGATAGCAGAGCAGTATATCAGTCCCTAAAACACAGCTGCATAGGGTCATAGAGACTATGATGTTCCTATTTGTGTTGATAATGTAATTTAAAGCCTGTCATGACTCTGGTTGTCAGACTGGTATGAAAATTCCTATAAAAAGTTTCTTTTTTTATATAGCAATATTTCCTTATGAAGAAATATTTCCTTGGGATTCTCTTACTTCCTAGCCAAATTATGGAACTTACATTGATAACACTTTTCCACTGGTTAGTTTGAATAACTGCCAAAATAAAGCAGTATAATAAGAGAGAGGAAAAGATAAGCAATGCCTTGTAACAGAGCTGGACAAAAGGAAGACTTGGAGATGTAGTTTTTAATTTTCTATTCCGTCTGCAACAGATTTCAGTGTTATATTCTGTTGCTTTCTGATGGTTAGATACCATGGTGATAAGTATCTTATATTAGATAACAATGTTTATGAGAAATTTAATCCAGTAATTCATGTTGGCATATAGAAAAGATATACTCCCCTTATAGGAAGTTTTGTTAGCATTCTCACTATGATGCCAGAAATCATATATAAGTGCAGCTGTTCAGAAATTCTTTTCCTATGTGGTATATCTAGTATTTCAACATTTGCTTTTGTCTCAAAATAAAGCAAATTGAAATATCAATCTTTCAACTGACTGAACAGTTCTAAATACATTTCTGGAATCGTTGCAATTTTTCATCAAAGTAGGGTATTTCACTCAAATTCATGACTTTTTGTATTTTGCATAGTTGTTATTTTTGTGCTGAAAAAATAAATAGTACAGACTTTTCAGTCAATTTTTATTTTTGGCAGCCTTTTTCCATGTTCTAGTAGGAAGAAGAGAAGAGACAAAAATGAGAACTGCAGTTTAATCATCTTGACCAGGATGTGCATTTAAGAATTATATTTTAAAATGCAGTACATAGGGAAACTTCAGTTTCCAGTTAGCCACTGGGACGCTGTGAAAGTTCGCTACCCCCTGTGGGCAGTTATTTTAGATGGGTTTAGTTTTCATATTCAGAATTTCATGGTACACTTCTTCCTGTACAAGTTTTCAAGCCTATCGAGTAAGAAGTACTGGAATATGCTGTGGATTGTATCACTGGTGGATAAATGATAACCTACAGCATTCACACAAAAGCTATCTGGGGTTAGAAGGACTAAAAATAAATAGCTCATAACCCAGTAGCCCTTTATATGTCTACAGATTTATATTGTAGGTATTGGGGAAATAATAATGACAGTTTCTCCCTGGGTAAAGCTGAAGCTAGGTAACCATAAGAAGACTACTATATGTAAAGATTCCCAAATACTCCACAGCTGTTTCTCAAGAGACTCTCCTATTCAAGGGCAAGAAATCTGTGACTTTGCAAATACCTAGTTTCTGATAATACCTTTGACACAATGATTGAAATCTGGTCTGAGTCTGCAAGGTTTTTTAGACTTTCAAATGATTTAAATAAAAACTAAGAATTGATAAAATTTTAAATGATAGACAGAGAAACAATACCTATGTAGATTAATATGGGTCTGTATAAATGCAGTGCTCAATTCAGTTGAATTTTGGAGATTATTTACCACATCCTTGGCGTGCATTATTCCTTATCTTATAGAGTACCTGGAAATAAATTATCTTGCTCTTTAAATAATCTCCTGCAGTTCCTATACTTAGATTATAGCATAATATATGAAAAGATGTAGTAGACTCAGAATTTTCATTCTATGCAAATAATTATATAGGTAAACTTAAACAAAATGGTTTCCTTGTGTTGATAGTTAGTCAAGACCATGATTTTGATGAACTATCTAGGAGGGTTTCTTTGTGACCATGTTTGTTGCTAAGTATTAGACGAGGCAAGGTTGCCAAAACTCATCTTGTGCTTGTGGAAGAAGATGCTAAAAACCTATAGCTGTCAGCCAGTGCTCCTTCTGCTTTCTGGGGCTGCATCCAAGAAAGTTCTTTTTTTACAGATTAACTTCAACTTTATTCTAAAAGTCTTTCTTTTGCCAGTGCAACAGAGCTATCAGATGAATCTTCCCCTCAGTCTTTTGGGCTGTCTCTTCAATATCCTAATATTAATCTATAGGGTAATTCAAAGGCAAAAACTGAGAATCCAAACATGCTCAAAAACTCTATGGGAAGCTGAAAAAAAAATGGGAAAGAGCTCAATATCTGGAATATTCTGTGTTCTTATAGCTTGGCTAGGGACATAAACATTCTTCTTTCACAGGAATATCCTGAAAGTAAAAGACCTCAAGGATATGTATTGCTATGCAAATTTAGACAGTTAATAGTTAAAATACCTAAAAAGCTCCTGCTGACATCAACAGAAAGAAACATCTTCCTGAAGAAGGTGCTTCAGATTATCTCTGCTGATCTGCTCTTTTTAGAGTTGCATATTTCATTCCATTGAGCACAGAGCAGATGGGAGATGAGCTGATTAACCTTGTATGCCAGAACCCGGAGAGTATCCATCTCCTTGTTTTATACCCAGGTACATCACAAGCCTGAGAGGTGATGAAAACATGAGTTACTAAGGCCAAACAATTTGCAGCAGGAGTGAAATGAGATTCTCTGTCTCACCACTGGCACAGGAGTGCAGCATTGCTGTGTTGTAGCTTAGTGTCAGCAAGAAATTTTCTGCATACCTTGCATGGCCCAGCGGTATCAAAGCATCAGATCTCCTCTAGTTTCCTCACCACTGGTGTGACTTCTGCTTTTGCTGCGTTCAGCTTCTGTAAACTTCTTCAGCCACCGAAGTACTGGACTATGTTGGTAGGATCCACGTCATCATGTTCAGGGAATATTTACTGGGGATTTGTGCATCATTTACTTCTAATTGCCATTCTTCTCTGATGAATTTTTTCACAGTGTTTGTCTTAAAAGCTGAAAAGGACAAGAGGGCTAATTTGCCACTGTGGGACCCTAACACTGGCAGTTCATGAGACGTAGTTTCTCATGCACTCTCATTAAATTTGCAGATGTCACCAAAGCGTAGGATGCAGTCAATACACCTGAGGACATGACTACCACTTGGAGGGATCTAGACAGGCTGAAAGAATTGGCTGTCAGGAACTTCATGAAATTCAGCGAATGCAACTGTCTTGGTACAGGTCAGTGACCATGCAGCTAGGGTGCAGCTTTGCTGAACAGGACCTGGATATCCTGGGGGACACTTGGCAGTGATGAAAGCTACAGCATCCTTGGTAGCAATAACAGGAGAATAGCCAGTAGTTTGAGGGAAGCAATTACTTCCCTTTACTTGGTGCTTGCTAGACCACATCTGGAAGAGTGCATCCAGTTTTGGACTCCCCAGGGCAAGAAGGGTGTTGATGAAGTTGAGCAAGTTTAAAGGACAGTCAGGGGAATAGAGCCCGTCAAGTATGAAGAGAGGCTGAAGGAAAAGGGCTTGTTTAACCTTGAGAAAAGGCTTGGGGAGGACCGGATAGCAGCCTTACAATACCTAAGAGAAGGTTACCAAGAAGATGGAGCCAGGCTCTTTATGAAGGGGCATAGCAGGAAAATAAGAGACAGTGATTGTAAGTTAAAAGCAGATGTGTGTGTATATATATATATATATATGTCTTATATATATATTTGTATATATGGTCCATTGTGGAAGAATGAAAAACAATAGGCATAAATTGAATCAAGACAGATTCTGACTGTAAATGAGGAATTACTTTTTCCCCATGAGGGCAGACAAGGAAGCGGAGCAGGCTGCCCAGGGAGGCTGTGCAGTCTCCATCCTTGGAGCTTTTCAAGCTCTGACTGAACAAAGCCCTGAGTAATCTGGTTTGAATTTAGTGTAGTCCCTGCTTTAAGCAGGAGATTGAACTAGAGACCTCTGGAAGTCCCAGCTTGAATGTTTGTTTGATTCAGTGATTCTATCAACCTGCTTTTCTAGGATTCTTTCATTCATGACTAAATCACATTGTGTCATTCTCACATGAAAAGCCACAGAGAAGTCCAAATCTATCTAAACAGACATCTTAGCTCAATGCACTGGTAACAAGAGAGGCAGTGTGATCTCCAGATAGCTTGTTCTAAATCCACCTTGTGCTGGATGTAGAATATAAACTTTAATTATCTGAACTTGTAGCTGATATTAGGGTAGATCCTGCACAAAAATTATCAAGATTAGGAAGCTTAACTCTGAGCAGGAACTGGATATAAGCAGCACTTCCATTATCCGTTTCTTTAGTAGTGATTGCATGATTGTATGTTTGAAGAAAGAACTTTGGCTATGCTATTGCACAAACCTCTTTCATGCTGGAGGAGAGAGCATGGTCAAGAACCTATAAGGGTATTCAGAAGGTGTCGATGAATGACTGCACACCAAATTCTGGGAAGGTAGAAGTTCTGTTGATTGCCAGGGATAGGCAGACCTGACATCTGATTTCAGGATGTTAAAAAAAGGAAGTATTTGATCTGTAAAAGTAAATGGAAGTAACAGTGGCATAATCCTCACTTTGCACCCTTCCAGTTTTCATAAATCTATCTTACTAATTTCCCTTTAAAACAGATTAGTTCATAGTTTATGGCACATAAATGTCACCAGCTGTGCAATTGCTTTTTTTTGTTGGTGTAATACAACCATTATTTGTAACTTATGACAGAATTGAGAATGTCTTGTTTTAATATGGAACTAGATGAAAGATGTTTGAAATATTAATCTATCCAAATAATATATAACACTGATCTTAGCAATCTTGAAAAATAGAATGCAAGAAATAATAAATAATATTTGCAGCATAAATAGAAGATAATAAAGTACCTTAACTGCTCAAAAAAAAATTATTAATGTATCAAGATGCATGCATATTCTATATGTGTTCAGGTATACACAACCTGACTTTATGATAAATTATTACAATGATATTATTGCAAATCTTGGTTATGAATATGCTAAAAAGATCTAAAGAGGAGTAATTGTTCATACTTAATGAACAGTCAGATTTTAAAAAGAAGTGACTTCTAATGGGCTCTATTTTGCAAAAATTGCCAGATGTCACCATCATGATTGAATTCATCTGACTAAGCTAGACTAAGCCAGCAATAGCAAGAAAAGAATTTATCAAGTCCTCCTGCCAAGGCACTCATAACCTTGGCAAGACCATTAAAATCCAATAAATAAATACTAATGGAAAGCTCCAAAAATATACCATTAATAAACAAGACAGAAGAACATCTTGGACAAAGTGCACATTGTAAATAGAAGTTGTTTATATGGGCACAGTCATCTCATATCTGCGTTGTATGGACGTAAAGCCATGCTCTGGCAGGGATGACATGGTACCTTCAAGAAATACCAAAGGAGAACTTAAGCTTGTGTCACTCCTTAAAAATGGTCAAGACAACCATCCAGCCCTCCAGCTAGTGGCAAATAGCTTAGTCCAGATGCCTATACTCCATCTGCTCCCATGATAACACTGCCTAACCAGAGGTCGCTTTCTATCAAGTCCAAAATCAAGTGGGACTTGCAGCCTCACCTGAGACTACAGAATATGGAGACCTACAGCTAAATTGCAACATTGGCATCTAGTATTGGAAAAGTGAGCACATTGTGTTCGTCTCACTCTCTATTCTTATCAGGTCCTTCCTCAAACTGTGTACCCTGGTGATTCTTTCTTCCATCTAGGTATCTCCATAATACTCCAAGACTATTTTGGGGTTTTTTTCTGTTTCTTGTCGTGGTTTAACCCCAGCTGGCAACTAAGCACCACACAGCCGCTCATTCACTACCCTCTGGTGAGATGGGGGAGAGAATCGGAAGGGTAAAAGGGAGAAAACTCATGGGTTGAGATAAAGACAGTTTAATAGGTAAAGCAAAAGTCATGCACACAAGTGAAGCAAAACCAGGAATTCATTCACCACTTTCCATGGGCAGGCAGGTGTTCAGCCATCTCCAGGAAAGCAGGGCTCCAGCACGTGTAATGGTGACTTGGGAAGACAAACGCCATCACTGTGAACGTCCCCCTTCCTTCTTCTTTCCCGAGCTTTATAGTGCTGAACATGACATCATATGGTTGGGGATATCCCTTTGGTCAGTTGGGGTCAGCTGTCCTGGCTGTGTCCCCTCCCAACTCCTTGTGCCCCCCCCAGGCTCCTCGCTGGTGGGGTGGGGTGAGAAGCAGAAAAGGGCTTGGCTCTGTGTGAGCACTGCTCAGCAGTAACGAAAACATCCCTGTGTTATCATCAACACTGTTTCCAGCACAAATTAAAAAAAAAAGCCCCATGCTAGCTAATATGAAGAAAATTAACTCTATCTCAGCCAAAACCAGCACACTTCTCAACATAAAACTTGAGGACAAATGGAAAAAGTTCAGAAACACAGATACTCAAGAGGGGCCAAAAGTCAGCAGGTTCACATAAATAGTTGTGTGCAGTGAGAATACCAGTTTCAAGATCCTGTTGTGATTTTCAGATTAATGCACTCATTACAGAAAAAAAAATTACTTTGTGCTTTTCCTAATCCCTTCAGCTTTTATATTCCACCAGCATAGAGTTGTCTCTAAGCTTTAACAACTTATATTTCATACATTGTGATAAGTAATCCCTAGCGCTAGAGGAAAATCTCTTGGGAAATATTTTGCCCATTAGGAGGACAACAGATGGCACTACAGACACTTTTCCAAAAGCATGAGACCCGTACAGAAGACGTAGTCTGTAAAGTGACAATCTCAAGTCATTGCTGTTATTTTACAGGTGCTAATCAATCATCAAAGCTTCTTCTTTCTAATGGGCTAAAACTCAGCCCTGGTTTCAGAAGGTGGGGTCTCAGTAATGCTGAGCTATGTCCTGAGGCAAACAGAACTGTGAAAAAGTGCATTCAGATAGGAACTGCTGAAGACCATTCTGGTCAATTAAATATCTATGGATTTAAGGAGAAAATTGGTTCTTCTAAACAATAGATTTTTTATAGTTTTAAACAAAAAGAGATGGGGGTGTGTGTAGGTGTAGGTGTCAGACAGTGGAGCCTGTTAATTTTCATATATTTCTCTCTTGTTGGAAGACTTTGAGTGAAAAGCATGCCAAAAGAATGGCTGTTTGATCTCTCTTTCCTTGCACAATGATCACTAATGTATTGATCGTGTCCTTATCCAGTACTAAACTTTATCTAAACTAGACTGGGTTTTTTTGGTTATTTCTGAACAACCCACAGTCACAAACTCCACAGATATTTCTTTTAGTGCATTGAGGGAAGCTTTTTGCTTTTTTAATGTAGACATTTAGCGACAGACATCAGATGAAATGAGGCAGAATCCTGCCAAAATGAGAGAGTGTCCTGCACAGACATTTCTGTCTACAGAGAAGATTTGGACTCAACGATCTTAAGGGTCTTTTCCAACCCAAATGATTCTAAGATGAAAAAGGCAGTACAGAATCACAGAATCATAGAATCATTTAGGTTGGAAAGACCTTCAAGATCATTGAGTCCAACCATCATGACACCAGCTCTTCTCTGCCATTGCTGAATCTTGTCCTGTCCAAACCAAACTTCCTCCAGTCTTTTTGAAACCACCTCATAAATATTAAGATTAGCATGTCTGAACTACAGCACTTACTGTTTCTTTCACCATCCTCTCTTCTCAGTCTTCTTATTGATTCTTTCTTTAAAGCTATGTCAAAGGACATCTGTATTCCAAGACAAAACTCAAAAATAAGGTCTTTACTATGCAGACCTCTCCTCGTATCACAGCAGAGTTACTGCAAGTTCCTTTTCTTTGGCAAAAGCCACTCTGTACCATCATACCCATTCAAAATGTTCAGAGACGGCATTGTTCTGCTTTGAGCTCACAGCTTTTATGTTATTGCTTTCATGGAGAAGATTGTTACAAATAACCATCCCTGGCAGTAGAGATTGGAGCCATAATTTAGGGAAAGAAACATGGTGAAAAATAAAGAGGATGAGACATAGCAATGGTGAGTGGGAGGTATATGGTAACAAAGAAAAATGTCCATCTGCTTATCAGTAGCTTAAATTAGGATAAACGGTTTGTTACTTGCAGTCTCAGGCTTCTCTTTCTAGAATTGAGCATATAAAAGACACTTGTAATTTAATTGAGCAACAACTGTGCTAATCAACAAACAAAAAATCAGCTGATGCTTTTTCATGACTTTATGCATAAAAAAGGTGCCTATAACCGCATAAAGTGTGTGTAACATTCTTACTTGATAAGGTGAGCTGTGTTTCACTTAGATGAGTGTTAGTGCACGGCGTCCACTTTGCACAGCAACTCTCCATGCTGCAGCTGTGGTGCTGCCTGTTCTGACTGACACACCGCTCAGACTGCTGTCTGCCAGGACAAAACGCAGCAGCTGGAGTTTGACTTGAAGCTTCAGGGTGTTCCAGGAACAGGATGATGCCAGACTGGGCGCACTGTCTCCAGTAACCTAACCAAAAAAACATCAGCCTTTGCAGTAATCAAGGACGACTAAGGTACTGCAGCTATAAGGGAAGACGACTTTACTTTTCACTCTTTGCATTTTCACTCAGTGAAACTCCTGAGAATTTGGTTCTTGTCAAACTGTAATTGCCCTTTTTGGGGAGAAACAGCAGCTAATTTGCAACTAGAGTCACAACAGGATTTTAGTGAGTATTTTTGTGGGTTCTAGTCTAGTTTTAACTGATTAAATCAGTTTTCCGAACTTGTCCAATTCAGTTAGAATATACTGGCAGTACCAAGCTGGTTCTCCAGTCTCATCCCAGCCTCTCTGAGAAGCATAGTGAAATAATCTGGAAACCAGCCACACTTCCCAGCTGCAAGTGCTGCTTGGATATGAAAACCTTCAGCTTGTGGAACGCTGATCAAAACTGTTTCCTGGCTGTTCTTGTGAACTTGTGAACAGGCTCATGCTGACCTCCTAGTCTGCTCTAAACTATACCAGGCTGAGAACCACATGATTTTGGCTGAAAACTGCAGTGAAAGGAACAGATTCGGAACATAAACCAGTTTAGCACTGTGTAACAGATAATCTAGTCCAAACTTCAGATTTTAAAGAAATATTTTTTTTCCTGAACTTCATTTAATATAGTTTTATTTTTTATTTTAATATCAGTTTAGGAAAGTCACATCTTGTAAAAATAACATCTAATTAGCATAGGCATGTTTTCAAGAAAAAAAAAGTTCAAAGAAAGATCTCCAAAACATTATCTGACTCATGTTGGACATCAAATGCTTTGAGATAAGGGAGAGAAGTTTTTCCAGTCATCTCATCTAGTTCAAAATTTGCTTTTATAGCATACAGGAAGCTACGGAGTGCCCAACTGATCAAATAAAAACTCTAATTTTTTTTGAATATGCAGAAGTTAGATTAATACTGAAAAATGGCACCCCTCCTCATTTTTATGAGTCATCAAGTCGACACATGACCAGCTTTCTGTCTATGTCTATGCCTATGCCTATGTCTATGTACAGGCACATGCATGTGGATAGATATATGTATATATATTTATATACATATATCACCTACTTCACCTCATGTCATGTCATGGGAAGACATATATCAATAATGGGTGAACAGGAAATTGTGGGTCCAAATGCAAAAAGTAGTGGCACTTTTGGCAACTCCCCTGTGATGGTTTCAGAGTGTAACTATGGTCATGGTCATTTAAATGAACAAAATTATATGGGCAAATTGGAGCAAAATGATTCCCTACTTTTATGAGTGCAAAAATATAAATCTAGTTAAAAACAAGATGAACACTTGCTTTGAAAATCTCATGTTTACAACTCTCTCTTAGAGTGAGGTTGTTTGGATTCAAACACCAGTAAAAGGATCTTGCCTAGACTTTTTACATGAGGTTTTTTTCTCCTTTTAAAAGGCTTCTACATATTCACAGTTCATTGGCTTGATGAGTCTGCATGTAGGAGGAGAAAATTATTACTGTTAGTTTTCTGACTTTAATTTTCCAAATGCATGTGGTTAAGTCCCTTCAGTGAATTAAACATGTTGATGGAGGAAACAGATAAAAACTTTAACCTTTTCCTCTGTTAGTTCTACATACTCTTGAACTCCAACAGCTTTATATTTCTCAAGCAAAACTTACACCAGATGATGTACAATTTATCTAAACATGTTGAGTGATAGCGATGATTTATTTGTAATACACAAAGAAGTTATTGTCATTCTGTGATTCTAATGGATTGAGCCATCACAGCAGCGCTGGTGCATGCCTGCCATAAACCAGACAGCTTTATTACATCAGAGATTCAGTTCTGCAGCTGTGTTTAGAGGCAATTCTATTTAAAATGTGCCTATAACTCCCAAAGCCAAGACCAGCATATTTGTTTACTTTCTTGACCAGTTTGCCAGCCAAAGGATTTTTAGGCCAAATTGCACCTATATTTGACCCTGGAATCTGCCAAATAATGGGTTCAGAGCTTTCTGCTTGAGAGACATGTATAATTGTAAATTAACTTTAAAGATTTGGTTCATTAAATGCTAATTTCAGAATTATGTTTAACTCAAGAATTTGTGATGTGGTTAATTTATTTGTTATTCTGTCTGGCTCAACCATCTTGCCCAGAGACACCTGAACTTGCCAAAAATCAAGGGTCTGTGCTTCAGCTTTTTGAGGGTTTTGTGGGTGGTTTTTTATTTGGTTTTGTCTGGGTTTTTTTTCCTGAACACTTAACAGCTGTCCAGTTACTGAGGACTACATAAAGCAAACACATACTGGAAAGAGAAGGCAAACAGAAAAACATGAGACAAATTTCCCCTTGGGAGTGCCACTCATTGTAAGTGTAGCATAAGCACCTAGTCTGGGCTAGATTCCTCGCTTTTCCATGAGATGAATCACAGAGGAGATACCAGGGAGGCAAGAACTCTGTTATCTGAAAAATTCATGCAAGTCAGTAACTGAATATCTCTGCATTACAGTTGACTTAGTCAAGTTTGCATCTACAAATACTCCAGTTACAAGGAAGCATGTCACGAGCAGACGAAAATCTCTGGGGTGATGTGCCCAGGCAGTTACAGCTCTTCCAAAACTAACAGACACCAACAGGCATTAACCAAGGATATGGACCCCATCCTAAAATATGAAGTTGATTTTTTCTATTTTGGTTTTATCTGTATAACCAGTTCAGAGGACAAGTTCTGCAGAAGAGTGAGGCGACCCCAATGTTGTTCTCGGGACATGGATATATATTCAGTAAACATTACTGTTTAATACAGCTTGCAGAAGAGCTCTTATAGTGATTATGAAGACAGTAATACATCTAAGTGTATATGCAGAAAACCTGGTGTTAAATGCATGCAATGCGTATCTCCACTCAGGCACCATCTGGCTCCTTTGTTACTGAAAGTTGAGTCAACTAAACAGGCAATGAACCACGGCTGAATATTACCAGTTAGGTAGCATGCCTTTTAGCCCTAAACCGGTAGCTTTGATCCAGCCCAGATCAGGCATCCTCCTTAAAACATCTCTTCTGCAAGCTAATAGCTGTCAAGTCTAGGAAAGAATTTTAGTCCAGTTTCTGTTTGGAAGACAATGCAAATACAAAATACAACCTCATACAAAAACTAATTACTATTTTTTTCCTGGAAACAGAGGCAAACTCACTTGTCAAAAAACCTTGAAAGCTAATGAGTATTACAAGTAAAATTCACTGAATGGGAAAAAATGGAGATGGAAATGTCAATCAAAAGTGGGATTTGTTAAGGGAAGTTAATTTAGGAAGGAAAAAGTGTCAAGGTTCCAAAAATGAAGAAAGAATATATGAAATACAAACATCTTTCTAAAAAGGAATTGAAGGTGAAAATTAGAAATAAGTGTATACACAATATATTTAGTTACATTAAAAAGAGTTGGGAAAAGGCCATCAGAAAAAAATAAAAAAATAAGAAGCTGAAGACATCAGTGAAAAATCTAGGGAAATTCATACTTCAGTGTCTTAAGAAAAAGAAAGAAGAAGGAGCTGAAGTGCATAAGGAACTGAAAAGGGAGAAAAAATCCTAATAGTCACAGCTTTTTATTAGACAAAAATGGTAAAGTTGCTAGGGCTACCAAAAGGGATATAATGATCTCCTGTTTTAGAGGAATAAAGAAACAAATAGAAAAAAGGTGCTTGTAACTCTCTGATGCTTACAAATGTTTCCAGGACATTAGTAACATATTAGCCATTATCTGTTACATTTAAACTCATTTTCAAATTATCATACCCAATATAAATTATATCCAGAAGTTCTAACTGAGACTGCTTGGGAATCTCTGGTCTTTAATGTTTAATTTTTATTGTTCCCTCAATTAGGGGAGTATACCAAAAGGCTCAAAGTGTGTTGGTACTTTGCAATTACTTAAAAGTGTCGAGCAGGATGACCTGGCTAGTTATAAACTTGACATCAAACATGAAGAAAATGGAAAAGGGATTTAGACTATGAAGAATCAAAGACTGGTAGCTGGCAGGATTTTATAGAGACATGGTGTCAAATAGGCTCATTTTCAGATGATTGTGCTAGTTTTGTAAAGAAAGGAGTGTCTGTGTGAGCATTTTTTATAGTGTTGGGATTACAACTTTAAAGCAAATCAGCATCCAGCCTCACTTCATGGTTTTCATCTCACAGCAGTGCACAAACTGGATTCCTTCTGGACTGATGAAGCTAGAGGATGCCTGGGACTGGTTCCTGCTGTGCACCCACCATAGCCACATGTACCAGCCATTTCGGGGTTTCAGTGCCATTAAAACTAGCATTAAGTAAAACCACTGAAATGCATGTAGTGTAGATGACAGGTCCTTAGAGCTGCAACCTCTACAGATTCACTCCTTTTGCACCATGCCACTTGATAGTGGAGAAGTAATAAAAGGTAACAAAAATGATTCCCAAATAAAGAACACTTCTTGGTATTGAGTCTTTGGTGGGATGATTCATCTACAACTGCATAAATAGGAATCAATGTTTAATGTAAATGAAGTCTATGTGAATAGATTAAAAAATGATTAAAAAATGATCCCAAAGAGAAGCTATTAATAAAAAAAATGTTATAAAATAAAAATGTTTCCTTTGGGAAACTTGAGAGACTCCTGACTCTAGGGGTGTTCCATATGTTCAGCAAATAGTCATAAAACCATAGATCATAAATCTAAAGAAGGCTGATGAGAGACTAAAATACTGACAAAAGACAACCAGGCACTGCAGTCTGCATTGTTTGGTAAATTGGGTCCAATCAATCAAAATGAATTTTCATGTATGCAAATTGAAGGGCATGTTTGTAGGAAAACAATGCAGCCATATCTATCGGATGCAGTACTGTACCCTAGAAAGCAGTGACTCTGAAGTGAGTTAGATGTCAAAGGAGGGAGGTAATTGCTTTGAGCTTTCGTAGCTCACTGCAGGTATTACTAGGAGCAGTGAGATTATATTACTCACAGGCACAGATGAGATTGATGCTAAATTTTGCCACCATGCAAATAAGAAGTGCAACACTAGGTGCAATACTAATGCACAGTATTAATTTGATTTCTGTTTTCTCCATTTTCCTTATTGTCATAATGATGGTAGTACATATGAGTGACTAATGATTTCTATGAGAAAGGCCTCTTCTGTAAGACACAACCCAAATGAAAGCTAGTCAGAAACAAAAGAGAAAAAGGGGTTACTAATATTGTTAATGTTTGCCACTTTCATTCAAAAAGTAAGTACTTTCCTAACTTTTCACAAAACTGTAGAATTAGTCTATGATATTCCTAATGCATATACCCATTCATTTCCACCAAATGTAGTAGAAAGAACAGTCATCATTGTCTCATTCTTTCTCTCAGACTTTGTAAGTAATCACAACTACTGTCAGATTTGCAAAATTTTATTTTTCCTGTTCTTACTTCAACAGGGGAAGTCTGGGGACTTCAGAATGCCAAACCTGTTGCAGTCACCTGCTCATTTGTCTTGCACTTCACGATCAATTCATTCAGCAGTTGATATGGTGATGATCTTAATTTTTCTAGTATTAAGATTTATAACCAGATTAACAGCAGGCTACAAATCAAACACAGCTTGAAGCAATGCAAAGCATCACACAATGATATCAAAGAAATTACCTTTTAAGCTAGTGGTAATTTTCACAAACACACACGCACACATACATGTGTGTTGCCCTTTCAGGTATTAGTAAAGAGTTCCTCACCTATTTCTTTAAGTGACTATCATCAGCATTCACCAGTGATGTCTCTAAACATTTCAGAAGCTTAGTAGCAAGCCATTTTCCCATGGTGGGAATAATCTCAGAAATAACCCTGTTTTTCTCATTTCAGATTCCAGGAAGGTACCATGTACTAATTAGGAATTTCAGGACTCCCCCACATGGCTAGCAAATGGGAAAACATGTGTCATTGCAATGTTCGGATATCACCCATCCCAAGTGGTGAAGGCTGTTGCACTCCAAAGTTTCAGGACATGAGAAAAGTTTCTCATAAAACCACAGATGTGTGATTTCCACTTTATTCACATGTGAAATGAAACAAATTTAGAAAGTGGGATAATGTGTGAAGTATGTAAAATATCACTGTGTAAATTTTTCTGAGACAGTTAAAAATATTTTTTTAATCTTGAATGTCACTGAAAATCTTCTGTCACCTAGTCTCTGCCTCTCCATGTGCGATTGCTGTTTGCTTTCCAGGGTACTTTGGTAACTTTCCAGCATCAGTGGTTGATAGCAACAGACTTAATCCACATCTCTGTTTCAAAGATACTAAGTTTTTCTTTTCATAGCCTTAAAAAAAATTTCCAAAAGTCTGAGGTGTTTGTGACTCTCCTACATGAACTGTTGCAGAAGTTATTCTGCTATAACAAGGATACTAAGGACACCATTTTTTTCTTGGCTACAAGACCAAAAATTTGAGTGTCTGGCTCTTTGGGATGCCTCAGTCAATGTCTAATGTTCAGTCCAGAGTCTAGTTCTGACCCTACCACCATGGTGAAGGAAAGATAACTGACCTCTCTAGCCTGGGAGTTTCCCTGTAGTATTGGGCCAACATGAAGCGATTACCTCCTTTCCATGTACTGGAAGAAACAGCATGGCCAGGACTTCCAAGGAAAGCTGGGTACCTGAAACACCTGTGAACCAGAAATTCCTGGATGGCTCATTGGCCTTCAGGAGCTATGGCTAATGAAATATACTCTAGAATAGGCATGAAAGCACAAGTGTAGTGTTTCGAGCCAAAAGTAGTCACTGTATCTCACTCCTTCTTGTGCTTGATGTACAGAAAATAGGTGTTTGTTCCACTGGAGACTTCCTTAATCCATTGACTGAGCCTCATTTGAATATGGAGATACCTAATCAAGAACTGATTAAGAAATCGTGTTTATTTCTGTGAAAATGAGTGTGTGTGTGTGTGTGTGCACATGTGTGACATAATCAATCCCCTGCAGAATTGTCTATAAGCCATGACAAGAAGAGGCAAAAAAGTAAATTTAAAAACTCATGACAACACACTAAGTCAAATAAAAAACACCAGAGAAAAGGCAGAAACATTATTTGACATTATTCAATAAAAAAAGCACTTTTATTTGTGAAAAACAAATACTCATACATTTTGAGTGAAGCAAAAACCATGTCATACTCATTTCTGAAATAATCAACCTTTTTTTTTAAATGATTAATGTTATTCCTTTGAAGATCACTTTTCTTACAAATATTAACAATCTTGCTTTTAACTTACTTACCTAGTTATGTAGTTCCTTCTCAACATACTTCCTGCTCTCTTCTGGCATTGGCCTGAACTCCTGTTAGTTTGTGTTATGCAACAAATGTATTTTGTATCATTGAATTGGATTCTCCACTCCAAGGTACCGGTCTTTGGAGCTGCTCTGCTCTATGGAAGGTAGAAGTAAGAGAAACAACATCTTGTGTAAAGCCTGCAGCACTTCACAAGAAGTCTTTTTATTTTGTCTGCAAGTTAATTCCTTGGAATACACAGAATGAAAAAAGGTATTACTAGCAATAATTTATATACTAATATTAGACATCAAAATGCCTGGGCTGATTAAATGCTAAAATGCTGACTGAAGAAAATACAATGGGTTCACAAAGTGATCTGATTGAAAGCTTGCATCCTCAGACTGCAGATCAGCTAAAATAGGTGTCTAAGTACTGCAGTATAGCTGCATCATCCTTTACGGTGAAAACTTGACTGGGTACATGAGGGCAAGGACTGTCTTCTTCCATGCATTTGTACTGTGACTGGCCCAGTCAGGTCCTAGCAGAATTGAGGACTTCAAACATTAGTGTAAGACCCACTTTGTTGGTACAGAATAAGACATTCCATGTCATAGTTTTTAATGCTGATAGATACTACACAATTTAAGAAGTATTTCCTTGGGACTATGTCCTACTTAACCTTTCAGGTGAAAGCCCTCTTTCAGATCACTTCCTCTACAACCTTTCACTATCTTCTCTTATTCAGAGAGAAGCTTTAAACCCATTAAAACAGACTACAGAATACATTCAAATGCTGAAGAATTCCCTACAGTGGAAGGCAAGGATTAGACCAGCCTTTAGAGACCAAAAGTTTAGAGAGATGTAACTTAATTGCTAGTTGTCAAAAGTACTCCTTTTCCTAGATTCTATTCTTATGATCCCCAAAAAATAAGTCTTCAGGTTATTTTGTTATTATTTCTTTGCTGGGTCTTCTTTTATTTCCTTTATTTTTCATGTCTGTTCCTGACCACACTACAATTATATATTGCCATATTGAAGGGCATGGACTCTTGTCAAAGATATGCTGATGGCATCTGCTCCTGAGCACTAACAAAAAAAAAACCAACCCAAACCCTTAGAGGCTCCAAAAAGCTCCAGAAGGGAAAAAAATAAGATCTCCAATTAATTAATGAAGTATTAAGTAATTAGAAGAGGACATGGGACAAGACTCAGCCGGGCAACAGGAGTTTCAGCAGAGTTTGAAGGAAGGAGTGGAAATAATCTCACAGTTTTTGCTGAGGTTATGAAGCAGCTTTAAAATCCTTACAGCCACTGTACCAGACTCAATGCTGTAACAGCAAAAGTGGTTCCTCAGCAGTGCCTGTTCAACCATGTAAGTCCCAGGTGTGCTCCATGTCAAGAATGCAAATAGCAAAGGTCACTTAATTTCATTATGCTGTGAACGCTGCAGAGCTTGCCGTGATGTCTGGCAAATCCCAACCTCAATGCCCATTAGGATTTTAATGGAAGATATGCACCTGTCAGGTCTGTATGTAACTGTTCCATAAAGCTGACCAGTCAAAAATTTGTCTTTAAATATAGACACAAAATAATCTCTGCCTATTCTATTCCAAATAGAATACTAAAAAAAACCCCAAATCCCAAACCTGATAACTTGTATTATTTCTTACTTATTTAAGTAACATACTGAAATCCTGGCCAAGAATAAGGCACCATAAAAAGCTTACAGTGGTAAAATGAAAAAGGCTAATGGCAAGTATAAACCACACATCAAACCTTTTTCCATTCTATACATTATTGGAATAGGTAATTTTCTCTAGTAACCTAGAACCAGAATGCAGTGGTTAATACAATTATGACAGATTTTCTTCTCAAGGCTAGTAATGTGATTCCTTGCTGCTATTTTGCTCTTATTAATGCACCTGTTATGTCCTATATATATCTTTTACAATACCTGATCTAATCTGATTTATGATTAAATAATTCTGTGATATACAATAATCTTACCAACCTCTTAATATTTCAACATTCATTATGAAGTTCTGCCAAGAGAGAGCCTTCATTATAACAATTTCCCTATGTGAAAGGTATATTTTTAACTTCCACTGTGATGTCAGACTGAAAACTGACTTTAAAATGCCATGCTTAGAACATCTGCAGACTTCATGGAGAAATACAAGGTTTTACTGCTTTGATTTAGATTTACTATGTTGAAGAACTGAGATAGAGAAGAAGAAAGCAAGAAGGATACCTACTCTTCTTTCTTGGGTATTATCTCAACCACTTACATCTTTTCTTGTAAAATCCCACCAAAGTCCCTGCTAGGTGTGCTCTAACAACTGTGGTTTGGTTCTCTTCCTGGTTAAACCGTGTAAGCACTAATAAAACACAATGACTGGTTCTCTGGGATTTTGATGGTTGTTTTGGAAGTTCCTAGATAATAAACGATGTTTCAGAAGCCTAGAAAATAGTGAATACAGTGCCTGATTCTAAAAGCATAAGCGAGGGGATTAGAGATAATTCAGTATAACTTCTTATCCTGAAAAAAATGCAGGAAAAAAGAAACAATATATTAGAAATCACCTGAAAGAAATTGATGAGTAATAAGATGGATTTGTAAAGAACAAATCATGTCAGATAAAACAGTGAGATGACTATTTCCTCTGTATCAGGAAATAGTCCTTGGAGATACAAGAGAGACGGTAGATGGTAATTCTTCTGTGCTGGGTAAGAGTTTTGGCAATGTTCTTGTAAGGAAGCTGGGGGAATACAGTCTTGATAAGACCACTTCAGGATGGTTATGCATGAACAGGGCTGGAAAACTCTGCTCAGAGAGTGTCCTTCAATATTTCAATGTTAAACTGGATTAACTACTAAGTGGAGATTCTGCTGTGGCCTTTAAAAAGTTTCTAGCACACATTTCGTCCATAATTTTGTAGATATAATGTAATATACATGTAATATATAAAGTAAAATGTATGTTTAAGTTTTCAGATGATCATACATAAACGCATTTTGGAGGACAGTGAAATTTTTTTAAAGTTCTTAAAAAAACAGAGAACCATCTTGGAAAAATCCTTGGATGCAAATAAGCAAGGAAGAAAGCAGAGTACTTCCAGTGCATATACATGCAGTTTCTATTGAGTGTAAGATAGAGAACTACTGTGCTTGTATATAAAGTTCGTATGTGCATTAGTGGATCACAATCTGATAGTAAGCTTGCAAGAATCAACTTTTTTAGACAGTCACTCCTATTAGAGACAGAAAGGCTTCAGATAGAATATTTCAGGAAAGACAGAAAACAACTGGGAGATTCAAGGATGAATAAAATGTATTTGTTCTATATAGAAAAGACAGAAGATATGTTACTATGGTTTTCTTCTATGTTTTGCTATGTAAAAAAATCATCTCAAAGAAGATGGAAATTAACTGTTATTTTGGTCATGCATTACACAGCTTTAATTGCAGCTAAAGAGATTTAGATGAGTTAGGAGTAAAACTTTCAAACAGTGATGATAGTCATCTGCTAGATAAACAACTCAGATATGGGATATGATATTTTTATCCCTTGTAGTTTTCATCAGTAAGGCCTTTGTTAGAAAAAGTTCAGTAGTTAACTCTGCCTTAGACACAACCAAAGGACTAGTTGACTTTTTTCCATCTTATCCATTCCAGTTTCCAAGTTCTGGACAGTTTTGGAACTACAAGATATAACTTCATTAACAATTTCATACGATGAACTCATTACTATAATTCTTATTTAAACAAAAGCCACACAGCACTGTTATTGCTTTAAATGACAGTATTTACAGCGTCTATAGGTTCTGATTAAAATGGCAGGAAATTTCCCTTCTGTGAGGACTCGACACACAACAGTGACCAGCTGCTTGGCCCTATGTTTCCGTGCATATGACAGAAAAAACAATGTAGGACTCAAATCCATTGAAAGAGACTCTCTAATGTTTGATTTTCAGCAATAGTCAGGGAACGTCTCCTCAGGCACAAACTGATATGTCTTCTGACTTCCAAGGACACAAATACTGCTGGGTTAACATCTGTCTCATAGGATTTTAATTCTGAATGGCCAAACACTGTCATTAAACTCAGGTGGTGAAACAGTTAGCCCCCAAGTTGATGATCCTCAGAGTTTGGGTGATCTTAGAGAAATGTTCCTCTCAATCTCTGGCACAGAAACTCAGTCATTTACCAGCACCTTCAGAAAACTGCTAGATTTAGCTGTTTTAAGGCCTCCCTTGAGATATTCAGAGGCATGTTAGATAGAAAGCGAGAGTGCCATCTGTCCATTGCAATGAGAGAAGACAATGTTATGTCCACCATTGCAAGAGGAGAACAAAAAAGACTGCAAACTCTCTGATCGAGGCAGTATTTTTGCATTCGAGTGACTATTCTATTGTCTGTAGCCTATGCCTATGAAAAATCCAGAGATTCTGTAACAGAGACACAATATGATGTTCAGCAGACAAAATAAAACTCCAAGCGGGGCAGGAAAAAAAACAACAAAACAAACAAAAACCCAACCCAAACCAAACAACAACAAAAAAAAAGTCAAAAAAACAGGGAGGCAATAATCAATTTTGGCACTGAAGCATACTGATTATTTCATCACTGTATTAATAAAAGATTGCCCTATGCCAAAAAACAGCACAACGTCACTGTTTCTGATTAATACTGTTCTCCATTGCATTTTGTCTCTTAGAATAAAAAAGACACACTTTCTTATGACAAACTCAGAAATGGTGAAGGAGGTACAAAAAGAATCACAGCAAAGATGAGTGAGAATTGAAGTACTTTATTTATTGAAACATCTGTGAAGTAATCCAAGCTTTGTAAGAAGTCTTTGAAACAAACTAGCATTAGTTAGAGAGGCTTTCCTCATGAAGGTATTCAAAATGAATTCATGGAAGAGCAATGATGGCACAGATGGTTCAGGAGCTCAGTATGTCAGCTTCCTTCTCAACATGCAGCAGTGAAATCCAGCTTCTATAGAAACTGTATTCTGTGCTGATAAAAAGAGTGGTGGACAGACTTACATGCTGTTCTAAAATATATTGACATTGAGACATACATCTAAATATATATGTAAACATTTGAATCCTCCTTTCTCAACCCTCATCCAGATGCCCTATCTCATGAGACCATACTAAGAAAACTTCTGGGAAAACAGAATATTGAGATTATGAAAGGTCAACTTCTGTCTCAGGCAGTCTTTCATTTGTATCATGTCAAGCAATTTTTATTTTTATGATTGGCAAAATTCACAGATTCACTTTTGTGCTTTACTGAATGGATGAGGATAAAAAAAAGTGCCCAAGCTAACAGCATTTAAAGCCAATTCTCCCTGATGCTGAAGTAGCAGGTTTTTAAAAATCCAGGTATCCAAAATCACTCAAAGTTCGCACTGTGTAGCTAAACATCTATTTTGTAATTAAGATTGATATATGAAGCAACATTCAAAAACCTAATTACCAAACTGAACATTGCAACAAAATTGCAATATTGAAAGAGCAAAGACTTTACAAGCCACAAAATGGACACTAATGCAAGGAGGAATTCATCACTCATCAGTCCCTGATTTTTCATCCAATTACTTAGTTTTATGGTCTTTGCTTTCCAACATGAATTGAATTAGTTTTAGTTTAGAGTTTCACGGGGAAAAAAATGGTGCCTTTGTATTAGCCATAGAAAGTGTTCAGAATTTACTTAAAGTAATGAAGCAATATAATTAAGAGTTGCTAAGAAAAAGACTATAAAGCATGATTGCATTTTTTCTACTCTTTATTGCTTTCAAATTATTAACTCAGACTTTAAGAGAAAGTGCAGATGGCTTCATAAAAAAAAAAAGAGTGGATGTCGTTAATGGTTTTCAGAAGATTCCTTTTTTTTTAAAAAAAAAAAAAAAGCTGTTTTTTACTGTGAGAAGTCTTCCCTCTTGAGAAACAAAATCCCTGCCCAGTCTTGGTTCACTATTAACTGGGTGCATCCATTATTCCACAGCAGATGCTCTTCCTAGCTAATACCTATTTCTGTAATCAACGCTAAGCCTAACTATTGGCCAAAAAGGAAAATTTCACTCATTTAGATGGCGAATGCATTTTTGTGACTTCATCAAGTAGTAAAAGTAGTGAAATTAGAGGACAGTTACTGAAACGGTCCATTTAGTGCCTTATACTCTCTGTAGAATGCAATCAGAGAGGTTTACATGCTACCAGCTTGTTTAGGAAGATTTCATTAAAGTTCTTCATTAATGTTTTTCTTCTGCTTTCTCATGATGGTATACCAAAAAAATGACTAGGTTTCTCCCTGCTGTAGAATTTCTTCCCTGATATATGGATAATTTTTCAACTAATGTATATCTCAAGGGATAGCTATAGAAGGCTCTGAAGAAAGTTAGCTAAGGGTAATATTTATAGAACAAACTAAATATAGCTGTATTCATAATGCTAAGAATTGAATTAATGCTTAACAATAACTCATCATGACCTTGATTTCATCGTATGGTATGGATTAATCACTAGCTATCACCAGATAGATAGTCATCATTCTGAGAACAAAGCTAGAATCACTCAGCACTTCTTATTTTTTTATCTTTTCAAGATAGGGACCAACATTTTAGCATATCTACCCAATCTGTTCTATTTTGCAGCTTAAGTTTTTGTCAGTCACCCAGCCAGTATTAAGAAAATCTTAGCCATCATTAAAATTTTATGTCCCTCAAAATAAAAAAGTGCATGTTCATTTCCTGAAGTCACTCATACAACTATATTTGATTTTATATTTATTAAAAAAAAAGATTTGCTTGAACTACCTAGAATACACTAAGCAAAACCTGAATTTTAAGGGACTAATTCCTATCATAAATCTATGCTATAACAAAAATCTGATCTTATAATTGCTAACATGTTTACCATGTTTTGTGTTAAGTCATATGGTTATACCTAGAGAAGTTCTTCAATGATTTGTGAGCAAATAGTAGCAAAAGTCACTGGGACTGTACATCAGACTTTCAGATGTTCTTGGAATTCCTGCTTCTACAGATCTGTGTTGAACACTTATATGTGGTCCATTTTTGTAGTATAACTTTCTGCACTATTAAAGCCACTAAATGGTCTTTTTCACTCAGTAGGCTAAGGGAAGAATGAGTGTGGAGAGAATTAGCACAGTGTAGGCAACCTTACCTAGTTGCTGTATTTATACTACCTCCCTTTTTTTTTTTTGCTTTTTCTGGAAAAAAAAAATAAATCATCTAATTCACAGCAGCGATGTTGTTCAAAATTTACCATTATTTTCTTTTGCACATTGCTCTGTTTATAAATCTATTTCTATTACATGTTTCTTGGGATGGAGTTTCCATATTCTATCAACAAACTATTCTCAATTTAAAGTAATCACAATAAACCTTGTGTACTTGTAGTTGAACAACTGTCACAAGTGCAGTCTCTTAAAATTTACATTAACTTTACTTTTCATCAAGTATGTGTATGGTTTTGCAAGAAAGTACAGAAATATATGTATGAATTATAGTTGTGTATACACATTCATATAAAAAGCTACATATATGCAAACATAAGCTGAAATAATAATTAAAAAATCATATAAAGATAAGATGACTCAAGTCTGTCTTCCTTTGTACTTTTTCTATGGTAATTTTTCTGTAATAAAAAATATTCATTTTCCTTTTCCGAGATATAACTCAGTTCAATGTTTTGGCATGACACAGAGCTCTGAACAGCTATTTTATGTCTTTAAAATGTCTTTTTTAATGTGTCTTCTGTATTTTGCTTTTGACTTTCAATAGAATTAATGGGAAATAAGTGTCAGTTTGACACTCAAGGTGAAAACTGAGGTCATACCATTAATCATGTTTATGATTTACTCCTTCTCCTGTCTAAGTCTTCATAGTAATGTGAACCATAGCCTCCTGTTTTGTTGTTGTTTTCATACACACACATATTGGTTTTTGTGACAACTGTACCTCTGTGATTGATACACAAAAACAAATGAGAAGAATAAATGGAAAACTTGAGCTAGTTTTTCTGATGTGGAGTTGTATTGGCTTTTTCTTTTTAAAACACTAGTAAAATTTGCACTGACAAATAACAGCTCAATAGTAAGGTACCAATATGTCATAATATAAACGAATCAATAAAGACATACTTTATGGAATCCTGAAATTTAAGAAGCTGTCTTGCATCAAGCAAAAAGAGAGAACCCAGCTTTTAATATGTTAATTCAACATCTATTGTGGATGTGTTTAATCTCAATGACTCTATACGTTGTCTATGACAAATAGTAAAAATGAGCTACATGGGTAAAAAGGCATTAATATCTTCTTTAGCAGGTCTCATTTTGCAGGCAGAAAACTACAGCAATTAGCCATGCATGCAGTCACTCAGTATAAAATGTCTAGGAACTGTTGACTTTCTCCCTGATGTCTTAAAGAAGGTGTTGAGATACCACTTTCTGATTTCTATTCCTAGCTTTTAGCTTTGACAGGTAATTCAAGCATTAATGAGAATATATCATTGTTCCTGGAAATAAACTGATTGGCAGAATGATACCTCCAGGATTTCAAAATGACCAATGATCATCTTAGCGATCTGCTCTGGTCTTACTTAAGACCAAGGTCACCATTGGTCTTAATTGGTCACCATTAAAAAATCCTAATTTCCCCATCTTTGGGTCACTCTCTCAGAGCTATGAGCTGGGTATTGCAAAACCTTTTACTTAAAGGTTGATTTTTTTGTTTCAGTCTTTGTGTTTTCCCATTCTTATTCTCTTTTGATTCAAATGTTCTTTGGGACAAGCATAATTTAAAAGCCATGTTTGACCAAACAGATGCTGCTATCTGTGGTTACCTTCATACATTAGTTATAGGGTAAAGATCTTAGTTAAAAGATTACTGAAACCACCACTTGTAGCATAATTTCTAACAATGTGAATAAAGCCAGGATTCCACCTAATCAGATGCTTCCCTTAGGTGCAAATACCATTTCATTTATATAATTTTCTATTTGTAAGGTCCGTCAGCTAGATCCTAGGGGATGCCTGAACTGCTCAAAGGGCCTCTGAGATTCTTTCTTTTCCTGCCTGTAGCAATCATGAATATTCTGATTATTCTACTAAGACTTTTTCTTTTGCCTTTTTTGCCTCTGTGACACTGAGTAAAGTCTCATGTTATCTCAAAAGTCACCTGACTGCAAGCATATGCACTGCTGGAGATTTGTTTTGAGGACTAAGTGGGTGGCACAGGCTGCCTGCGCTGTGATGAATTTTTTTCCCTTGCTACTGAACTTCCATTGACTTTTAGCTTTCTCCTGCCCTCTGCCTCCCTGGGAAGGCAGACAGCTTGTGCCTGGCACTGGGCAACCACAGGCAGCCAGGACACACTGCAGAGAATTCAGACGGTTGACTTTACAGTTTCAGGAACCTTCAAAACTCCCACCGTTCCTGGAGCATGTTTTTCACCCAACCACTGGGAGAGAAAAGGACTGACTATATGGACTTGCTGCCTTGAAAAGGTCCCAGTGACATCATTCAAACCTCTGAAGAGTTCTTTGCAAATACACTACAGCCAGCTTGCAATTTAGCCTTGAGCTAAGCTTAGCAACTAGCTAGGCATGTGTTTAAATGCTCCCATTTCTTATCTAGCCTGACCATCACAGTTTTCATTTTGGTATAAATATTTTGCTGAAAGATACTGTCTTCTACCAAAAAGCCAAATTCCAGTTCTAGTTCCACTCTCTCCGTGTCCTGATACACAAACACATAAAATGTAGATGCAAAATCAGTATAAAGGTGCCTTATTCTACCGTGCCTTACCCCTTTTTCTGGTATAGAAACAAGCTACGCTTGCTTAAATTTCATTAAATGGAATCAATGATAGGGGAGCTGCCCTCGTTTAACCATAATGTAGTGGGGCAATTTCAGTGTTGAAACAAGTTCCAAGTCTAATGAATGTTATGCTGAAAGTGCTGTCACTGAATCTGTCCTGGGATAAATGCAGCTTCACCATGTTCAACAACAAGTGAACATTTTTCGAACCCTTCCCCACTACAGATAAGGTTGATGGGAATTCTGCCACCGCTTTCAACAAGGCCAGAAGTTCACCTTGGGTAAACAGGCTTTCAGGAGAGAATCTATTTACAGAGCTGTGAGCCTCCCCTTTCTGCTATTACTTTATCTCATGTCACTGCAGAACGAAGATAAATTACCGTGTGCTTTAAGGAAAGCTAATAGGGTGGGACTCTTTGATACCTTTTATGGGCTAGGTCTTCCACTGAGATTTATGCCTTTGCCTTAACAGAGCGAGGTGTTTACCTTATGCAGATGCGGTTTATTCCTTTCAACCCAGAGACCGACTGCTTAGGTCTCATGCACCATGTCCTTTCTTAACCGTTGCAGGACTTTTCATGGCAGCTTAAGATACAGTATGAATGCCCTAAATTAAATACAGTCAAAAAAGATGAAAAGAAGTCGGGTTTTGTAGGAAGAGTTCAGAGCAGTCAGTAAATATAATTTTTGTTCAGGGTTTTAAAAAAAAAAAAAAAGAAAGAAGTGAACAATGGCTTTTGCAATAAAATGACCAAACCAAAAAAAAAAAAAAAAGTTGTCTAGATATAAACTCAGATTCAAACAATGTCAACAATTAAGTGAAAATCATTAATTTCATTTCAGTTGAACTACAACCCTCCTGATTACTAAAAAAAAAGTTGCTTTGAAAGGGAACAAAATCACCTTTTAAAATTAGAAGCAAAAAAATTGTTTAAAAATTGTCAGTGGTCAATATTTCTTTTCTAAGTTTTTTTTTTAGTTGAAACTAGTCTTAATTTATGCACAGTTCAGATAAACCCCATTTTTTTAATTTTATTTTTTTATTGAACCATGAAGTTAAACAGCATATTTTGACATGTTAATTAATACAAAAATTACAGAGGGCCGTAAATCATGTAAAAGCAGTGTATTTGTAGTCCTGTGCATTTCTATATCATATGTAATGGACAAATAATGCATGCAGCTGGATGAAAACTCTGCCATCTACTTTTCAGTGAAATAACAACAATCATTCAGTGATTAAAGGATTGTAATTACCTGATAAATTTGCATCCTTCTCACTACCGATGCAAAATTCAAGCTGCCTCTTATTTTCTGCTAAACTATATTTTGCATCCAAGCATGGCATACTGACTGAGTAATGGACTAAAACCAAAAAGTTACAAGTATGTGAAATCCTTTTAACATATCTTGATATCTCTAGAACAGTTTTTCATCTTCTTCCTACCATTGAGGAAACAGGACGAAGGAACTTTAAATCAAAATAGGTCTTTGTCTTGGATAATAAAACAGATAAACATTCTAGGAAAGAAATCTATGTAAAATTTAATTATCATAATTAAAAACATGTATTACCTGATCTCATCCCCTGGGTCTTTAGTAAAACTAATTATCTCTGGCAGAGCATTAATTAAAAGATTTCTCCCCATAGTGTTTGCTAGTTGATTTTTCAAAAATAAGGTTATGCAAAAATATTTGGAGCTCATGTAATTTTTCCCCTTACCCCTTGTTCTCATTTTAAACAGGATATCGGTTTCGGTATCCCAAATGTTTAGTGTTCAGACATCTGCACTAGATCAAGTCCATAGCAACTAACGGGTCCAGTGCAATTTAATTAGCACTAATTGTCTTGCATTAACTTGAGACAGAAGGAAATTCTGCTGTCCAGTCATTGCCCATGAAAGCCTGTTTTCCTGGTGTCACTGCTAATCACCTAAATACTAAGTAATGTTTCAAATTTTAAGAAAAGAACAGTGTGTCTTTTAGCTTGAGGGGATGATATCAGAGGCTTTCATAGGTTTTATTTGCAAAAGTATTTTTTGGTACTCTTGGAGATCTGTTTTAATTTATTTTGTATTTTGTGCTGCTAACCTCTGGTGCCATGAGAAAAAAAAAATCTTTTAATACTATTACTCAAGGGCTGTCCAAATCCTAAAAGCTCCCCCCAACCCTGGCCCAATTGCTCTTCAAAGTTTGAAAATAAAGTTTAGAAAAACAAACAATTCAGTAAAGATACCTATGAAGTATCATAAATAATTCAGTTTCATACTGTATCTTCCTAACAGAGCTCAGGAAGGTGCCAAAACAACAGGATGGACTATTTATGCCATGGTGTTAGCAAACCCCCCAGTATTATTTGTAAAAAAACCAATTCTCTTTAAATGTAAGCTTTTAACTTCAACAACATTTGCAACATATCTTTTTTATTTTTTACCACCTCCTCTTCCTACAGTCAACATTTCCACTGTTTAGTGATGCTAACGCAGCAAATGAGGAAGATCAGGTAGATACACAGTATATTTCTGCCTCTTTCTCACCACACTTAGGACAGTTCTTTGAGCATAACAAATTATAAGCCTCTACACTTAAAGATAATTATTCCATACAATGCATCCTATCCAGCCGACTGCCTTTCCCTACATGCTCTTTGTGCTGTCCAATGGCTATTGGTAATGTAATCCTAAGATCTCAACATAATTTGAGCCCCAACCAAGGAATGTGCTAGGCACTGTGCAAACACAAACTACCACCTTGGCCTGGGTCCAAAGATCTTACAAACTAAAAAACTGGCCTGGAAGAACTACAGAGTGTAAAGAAGGCAGCAGGGATACAGGACTGGATGGCAAGAGCAAAGCTGGTATGTGGCCAAGGTTGGAAAAGGAGGCTTCTGGAGAAAAATGACACGTTTCATTTCAGAAAAGTATACAGGGAAATTAAGTCTGCCTGAGAACAACATTGCACTGGCTATCTATAGTCTGGCCAATACTGAATTTCAATGAGTGGACATGTGTTGCATAAGGTGTATTGGAAAACCTGTATTGTGACCTTCATTAATCATGGCATCTTTCCTTTGGCACGTTTCAAATCAGAAAAAGCTGAACGTAGATTTCAAATGCATATTGCATGCCATAACGCAGCTCAACAGTCACTTGCAGAATTTCTTGTCCACTGTTAAAAGAGATTAACAGCTGGCAAAAATGTAGTATTATTCAAATCTGGCATAAGGGACTTATTATATAGGCACTCAGAGACATGCTTTAATTTTATCCCATCTGTTCTATAGTAAGCCGAAAATTTAATAATTCAAATTGTGTATTAGTTTGACTAGTAAAACAGGAACCATAAATCTAAATGGATAAAAAAGGTAAATGTATAGGGCAAGAAAACAAATTATATAATACTAAGAAAATCACCATATATTGAAGAAAGATCAGAACTGACTTTGAGTCTTCTGTTTTCTAGACTTCAGGACAGACAGTAAAACTAGATGAAGAATCACACTCTAGAAGGAACCAGTAGATTTCCAAAAGCTCAACGTGCTTCCACCTGTGTGACTTGAGCAGTAACACAAATATGGTATTTTGATGACTCTTACAGGAATGTGAAAGAGAAACATTGAAAAAGATGGAGCTATTCTGGAAACAGCTGAAGGCAAGTAAAATAGATAAGAGCAGAATCAACAAACATGTTAAAAAAAAAAAGGCAAAAAAGTCCTAAAATAAAATCCCCACGCCCTCTCCAAACCCCAAAACCAAACACAAGAAATCCCACCCTCTACTATACAAATCAATATTAGAAATTAAAAACATAACAAATAATTACTCAAAACAAGACTTAACCCACACTTCAGTGGCACATAAGAAGTTTAACTGTCTGCCTCCCTACAATGGGATGAGTTTCACAGTTAAAGGAACTTGCTGGTCTTCGCATAGGAAGCTTTCATCAGAGCCTGGAAACTCTGGCTTTGTTCACAGGGACTGGGATTGGCATTCAGAGGAATTACTCTGGCGTAAAATCGGGGTGGAAGTGAAAGCCAGCCTGTCTGCATCAACTCCAGCCCTTTATCCTTCAGCACAAGAGCCTCACAAAACAAGCACATTGGCAGCTGGGAGGCTAAACCTCCCGTCAGTACAAATACTGCTCAGGTGACAGCTATCCACAGGTCACAGAGGACTGAGAAAGTGGAATAATTACGGAAAGAATATATGTGCAGTTAGTTTCAAAGTTTCTTTTTAAATCAGCAGTATTAATCACACTACGGATAAACTCTCAAATACATGTGTATTCAACTATCAGTACATGACTCAAAAGGCAAACAACATTCTGGTGCGTATCAATATAATTTATGATGATGTTCAAGTTTTCATGGTTTCACTGAATTAGTAGAATAAGAATTACCAGAATAGACTATTTTTGAGAAAGTTTCCATATTTTCAAGCTCTTGTTCCAGCGGACTAGATTAAATAGGAGGTTGATACAAGTGTAGTGCTAGTTTTAGCAGGTGTTCTTGGATTTCATATATTTTCACATCTTTAGTAAGCTTTCACTTACTATCAGACAATAAAATAAATCATTAATGAAAAAAGAACAAAACAAACAAGATCTACAGAGCCATGCTTATTAGATCTGTGTGCGTTTTTTCCTTTCTAATTGCAGTCTTCTCAACTAAACCCAGGATAAGCAGTTTCAGTCATCAAGCTGCCATTACAGATGAAAAAACTATATCAAATGACAAACCAATGTCCTTCATTACCCTATATTTTATAAGGCAATCTATCTTTTCTGTACTTGGGTCCATTCTAAAATGTTCCACTTCTTTTCTTTTAATTCTGGCTTTCATATCTCTGATATCAGACGAGGGTAGATTTCTTGGCACTATAGAAGTGTTCTGATAAACATTAAAAATAGTAAGGAGGTGTATTCTCTAGCTTTGTTGATTGGTAAATCAGTGACATTTTAAATAATGCATTTTTGACCTCTTAAAGGATGAAGAATATTTTGCAGAAGGTATCCAGTACTGCTTTTTTTTAAATTAATAAAAAGCTTTTCCTAAGAATTAATCAAAAATTAATCACAGAAAGAAATTCCAACAACCCAGCATTTAAAAATGAAAGTTGGTCAAAAAAGAAACTTTTTACTTTTACATTCTCCTTTTCATTATTTTTCCCTTCACTGTTTTCTTGCTTTTGAAATCTGTATCACAATATTGATGAAAACAGAGTCAGGATTTTTCCTTTGTCTTGATGTGAACATTTTTCCATTTTCTAAGTTTCAGTCTCTTGGAAAATTGCGGAGTGGAAAATTAAATAAAGACTAATTGTCTTTTTTGCTGCATTATCTCCTCACATGGAGCAACATGATTGGAGAGTATTTTGAAAGACACACTTGAGAACTTGTTGCTCACTAGTAACAGGACAAATGCAAATGACAGCAAAAATGTTTTGCTTCTAACATTATCAGGGAACAGCAACATTTTCCTGGCAAACATACTGGTTTTGACTAACACTTTTTACTTGAAAGTTGTATAATTGAGAAAAGCTCTGCCCCTAGTGGTGATAGAGATTTCCAGAAAAAGCTGACACATGGTAAGAAAATCATACGTATGTGAATGACAACACTAAATTACAATTATATAATTTCTTTCTCTTTATTCAGTGAATTCACTAAGTTGTTCATTTCACATTCAGTAACAATTTAATACCTAGCCTTCACTTTGCTTACTGTTCCCTTTTGAGTTCAAAAAGATGTATGCTGTCACCTGTCAAAAGAGTCTTGTGAGCGTCCTATCTTCCATATGTGGCACACGCGCTTATCTCCCCACAGTAAATCACTGCAAAAGCCAGGGAACTGGACTCACAAGTCTTGTGACCTCGGATCTTCTCTACTAACAATAATAATCCTACTGAAGGAAAATAAATAAAGGTCATAGTAAATTACAGTCATAAAGAATGAGCAATAAATCCTGCTGTCTGGAAAATGTTGATTCTAACTACTAAATAACACTAAATAATCAAAGAACTTCAAGGAATATATAGTTTGGCTCGCATCAATGTCATGCTGCTTACATTCTTCTACAATATTGAATCCCATGCTAAATGCAACATTTGAAGAACAATTCTTCTGATCATATTATCAGGCACTTTAGTTTCTCTCTGTACTGAAAAAATGTCATTTGTTATCAATTTCCTTTGATTACCAATAAATAAATAAATGCCAGAGCTTGAGCGCTGCTTCTGCTTCCACATGGATATTCTTTGTGACTGCTCTCTCTTCAACATATAATTACATGAATATAAAATCTATTACCAAATCTTAACAGACCGCCTGTTCTCAAATCCAGATAGCTACTTTAAACTCCAGAAAGATAAAGAACCTGTTTGCAATTCTGCAATTTACTGGTTTGCTAAATGTGTGAGGACAACGAAGAAAATGAAAAACTAAAGTCATATTTGGTCCAAATGAGCCAGTTCCTCAGCTAAGAAATTACAATTTCAGTTTAAAATAGTCAATAGATTTGTATAAAAACTCATGGAAAATTTTAAACTATTCAGTAAAGGGTAATAAAAAGTTAACAGCTGAGGAAATATATATTATACATTTGTCATTTTTTTGTTATTTAGATCATGCAGAGGTGCATTTTGGTTTCAGCTATTTCACTGTATAGCTAGGTTATGAGAAGTTCAGAGATATGAAAAATGTATTTGACAGTACCCTACTGTTTATGATGCCTGCAAGAGAATTAATATTAGTTTTTTTTTATTTTATTTTTTATTAGGACAGTTACATATTCTTTAATATAAAGCACACCATGCTCTGGGTCATGGGACTCTAAGACATGTCACTATAGCTGTCTTATGACAGTTTAAATGAAAAAATGCAGTTCCATCGCTAAAATTGGTGACTAACTTGAATAAAGCCAAAGGAAAATATAGATCCAACTACACAGACTGAAAAACAGAAATAGCTGACCTAGTTAGGAACTGCATAAAATACCTTCTCTGATAATTTATATTGTGGACAGAAGGTTAAAAGTGACTTCTTTAAGATGTTAGGATGGTTCATTTCCATTCAGCACATTACATGGGGGTTTTATAGACAGTTTTGGTATGATACAGACTCAAGCACACACTTTACTGCTTTACTGAATGATGTACACTGGTGCAGTTCTCACTTCATGTCATGGGAAGGCTGGAGTGTTTTGCATAGGGATGAATAAATTAATGATCTATTTCTGGCAGGTTTACCTTGCAGACTTATAGGACACAGTACTGGTTTTAGTGACCGGTGCTACCCAAAAAGACCTCAGCATAGCAAGGCCTGTTACGCTCTGCTGAGACATCGGAGATCTTTTAGCACTGCAAGTGCTGCCTTGATGTCCCTGGCCATTTTCCCTTCCCAAATGCCCACCTTGTCCAACGTGTTAACGTCACCTCCCTGAATCCCTCCGAGATGACGGCGGTTCGGCAGTGTTGCACACCCACGCAGCCTGTCGAGGTGGGGTGAACAAAGGACGGGAGGAAAATCGCATCAGCTTCGCATTTTAGAAAGCCCTCTGGGGGCTTTGCAGGTGGAAAGTCCCCTGAAACGATGCTGAACAGCACCCAGACAGTCTGGATGTCCGGATATCAGTTCAACACCATAAACCTTACACTTCTCGTGTTTTAAAATATAAATGTGATGAATACTGAGAACATTTAAAGATGCATGTTAAACATTAATATCCTAGTTTGTTTTCCTGGTGACGATTTAAGCACTAGGTCTGTGGAAAAAATGAGTATCTAATTTCTTTTTTTTAATAAATTGAAAGAGATCATCTATTTTTATATGTTCTTTCACATGGCTAGCTTGCAGGTGCAAAGAAGTGCAAATGTATTTGGTTCATGATCTTAGTTAAGACATTTCTATATCACTCCACAGAAAAGCCCTATAAATGTCAAGTCTGTCTGAGCAGTTTTATTAAGCCACTTTTACTATGCTATTAGGCACATTAAAAATAGTTCTTTATTAAGAACCTTTACTTACATATTTACTCAATGAGTTTGTTAAAGTAAAATCGTGCCTCCTCAACATCAACAGCCTGTTCTGATATCCTTTTTGATAGACCCTTATGCCTGAATTTCTCCTGGAAATCCTCTTGTGACTACCAGTATCAGGATGAGAAACAGTTATCGAATGTGAATAAAAAAAGCTGAACTGGACCCCTTAGGAGCAACTCTCTGTTAATAGCAAAAAATCTCGTTATTTCCAGATATAGCTGTGCAATTAATTCCCTATTTATTTGCCCGGTCTCTTTCAGCTTTCCATTACCACAAGAAATACTTGATAATCTGTCATATAAAGTATTGATTAATCTAAAGAAAAGAGGCTCAGCCCAGGTGACTGAGCAGTTCTCCTTGCTTTTATAAAGAATAAAAGCCTTTGTTTTTGAAGAAAACCAAAATGATGCAGGGTCAAATGATGAGCGGTACTCAGAGGCTGCTGAATTCAGACCTGCTGTGGGTCAGACACCAGCCTCACACCGAACACCCGCGCTCGACCCGCACCGCCACGACTGACCCACCAGCTCGGCCAGCGCTGGCGCTGCGCACACAGCTCCATGCGTGACTGCTCCTCTGGGCTTTCTTGCACTACCTTGGATAGGTCACTTTGGTTCAGAAGATAAAAGCAATTTCAGTATCTGAAGCAATGCTTAGGGAGCTCAAGTCCAAAACTGCACTCTAAAACAACTCTTCTAAGCAGCTGCCTAAATTTAGAAGTAAATAAAAAAACATGTCAGCGCTACCAGAGCTGACCTTAGCCTTGCAATGCAGTTTTGCAAACATACCACTGTTTTAACTAGAACTAACCGATGCTACAGCAATTAACTACAAACATATTATAAAGAGAGAGATAGAGATAGAAATAGAGATTATAGAGATGAAAGGGATAGATCTTGTCTACAAAAATCAAATACAAAACGTATTCAAAAATACCTGTTTCACATAATAGTCTAAATTTCCCTAGCAAGAGAGAGACAGAGAGAGAGGGAAACCCAGACCTTCTGCAGCTGACAGGAGCATAACTTCAATCACATCTTCCCAAAATTTCCAAGGGTGGGAACAGAGATAGTAAAAGCGAACCAATGTCTAGGACTAGTGCTTAGGTTTCTCAGTTAAGACCTGGGGAGTTCCGATTTCTTACCCACATTCGCAAGACCCTCTTTTTATTCAGTTAGTGTCTCGTCATAAAGTACTCAATAGCTAGGTAAGCATGTTCAGCTGTATAAACGCACTATGGAAAATGAGTGTCTGAGCATCACTTCTTAAGCTGGTCCTAAATATAATTAGTTAAAGCTACTCTTCCTCCAATAAAGGCATTCAATGGGCAAAAAAAAGATGCCAAAGCCAAAGGATACAGGGACCCCAAGGGATGCACCAGAGACCCGAAGGGATGCACAAGGCTTGGAAAAGTCTCTTTAATATTTGACCTTAACTCAATGGACAAGACTGATGACACGACACAACTGTAGTCTCACTGAGTTTTCTGTCCTTCAGCAATCACCCTCAATCTCAGCACAGAAGATTTTTGCTCTCTGTATTGCAGTTAAAGAAGATGGAGCTTGTTTGATATTAAGCATACAATATAAGCAGAAACGTCAGTGTTAAATGTATTGCAATATAGAAGTCAATTAATTTCAAGTGGCTCCAAGACTCGGTCACCTGTCAGAGAACACAAACAAGGGGTTTCTGTGCATGAAAGACTCCATCTCTCTACTGTGTTTCAGACTTCAGTGACTTGTTTTCAAAAACAGATTTGAATTCTTTGACGTCAGTGCTGCTGCCAATATGACATAACATAATTAATTGAGAGCTTCATGCCAAAATAATCTATGCAACTGAAGTCATAAACTTTCTCCAAATAGGAAATAGCTGAGAATTTATTTTGCCATAATGTTGCTAACAGTCTGTTGGTTTTATTACCTTAGGGCATAACTCAAACACCTAAGCATGAGGATGAACAGTAATGCAGCCACATCCTTATTCTCAGGGTTCACCTACAACCAGTAGACGATTCCTGTCTTTTTGTGTAGGACTTTTAGATTGTCAATTTTCACTCTGTGTGAGGGGCTCAACTGCAATTCAGTTCTCATTCTGCAGGCGACTTTGCAATTCATTTCACTGCAAGCCAGAGACCTAAAAGTTAGATGTTGCAATGCTTAAAATCATTATTTTGCCTGGGCCAAAAGGGTTGGTTTGGGTTTTTTTTTAAATGTTATGCAGTGTGACTTAAGGATCTTAAGTTAAACCTCTGTTTATGTGTCTGCTGAGTAAGAATGGCTTACCAAGTGCAGGCCAATATCAATTAAACCAGCTTCAAATACATTTTGAAAAGTAATTGCAGTGCCACTGACCAGTAAACATTACCATTTAGCTGTGTTTCCATAAATAAACCCTGCCTGATAAAGCTTTACGGGAACAGGATGTAAACTGAGTTAATTTAGAGACACAGCTGATAGAATCTGGATGTGTACGATTGGGCCATCAGTGAGATTGGGTAAACTGCAAAAAGATCATATAAAAATTAATATAATTACATGGTATTTCCCCATTACCAGAATTACAGTTTCAACACATGCAAGGTTCAAAAAATACAGTTACAGCCTCTTAAAACAAATGGATGAGTATTTTTATGCCTCTGGCACAAGCAAAGCTGCAGTCTACCCTGGCTGGCTCATTGAGTGCTGCACATATATGTAGGTCTCTTCTACAAGCGTTGCTCCATGGAAGGCTTTTGTTGCGTATGTCCCACAGTCAGTCAGTGATTCACCAGGCAGCATAGCTCCATTCTCAGCAAGTAATTAAATAAGCTTCCCCGGTGTGCTCAGAGGGCAAATCCTGTGACCTGCGTGGCCATTTAGGGTGGCTGTGCATGTCTTCAGTTGTTATACCTTTGTTGAGCGCCAGTAGTGAAGTCAGTAGGAACTATAATGCAGACTTTAATGGGAATAGACTTGCCTCCCAAGTTAAAGTCTGTTAATATTGAAAAGTTATGGTTCATATTTTCATTTATATTCCTCATTGTTCTTTTAAGAATGCTAAATCAATTGCTCAGTTTTGTGGAACACTAATTTAGCATATGTTGTAACACTCTGAACTGAATGTGCCCAATTATTGCCTCTTTATAGAACAAATGCATTCAGACATTTTAAAGGAAATCAGATACGAGTATGCTGTAAAAACAAATAATTTGTTTTGCTCTTCATGGAATCATGGAAGTAGAGGTCCTATAGCTCAGCCTTCCACTTGAGGCAGGACCGTTGCCAACACTAGATCAGGTCAGCTATGGCTCTGCTTAGCCAAATCTTGAAAAACTTCCAAGGATAAAGACTCCAGAGACTCTCTGGGAAATCTGTTCCAGGACCACACAACCCTCCCAGTGGAAAAGCTTTTCCTGATATCAAACCTGAACCTCCCTAACTGCAGTTTGAAGCCATTGGCACTTGTCATAACATTGGGCACTACCAAGAAGAGTATTTTTATTTACCAATGCCAAAACAATTTACCAGCTGCATTTTTTTTTCAATGCCATCTATGGCAGCCTGCATCACAGGGAAAAAAATGCTTTTCTTTTGGGGAAGGTCATGTTTCAAGAATGTCATGAGGTGAGGTCAGTGGTTTCAACCTGTCGTCCCAAGATTTCTGACACTTTCTGGACGTCTTCCAGGTATTTAAAAAACAAATAAATAATAACAATTTAAAAATCCAGTAGTCTTTGACTGACCATGCAAAGTCCAAACTTCCATTAAAAAAAAAGTGAAGAGCTCTGCTAACTGAAGCAAAATTTATTAAAAAGGATGTTTCTGTGGTTTGGACTGGTGAGCTCTACTCCATCTCTCTGTCTTACTAAGCCTTCTTGTTAGATCGTAAGCATATCACCTGAATTCTATAGGAATTGTTCTTCCTTGTAAAATTAAGCTATAGCTAGCATTCTTTATCTCAGTAAAGTGTTCTGAAGGAAAAATTTATTTCTTTTAAAAAAGTCTATAAACTCAGAAAATTCAAAGATGGAGCCATGTAACAACCTAAGAAAGATAGATAGAAGCTCTTTCAAAATGTCTTAAAGATAAAGAATCTGGTTTTTTTGTTTGGGGTTTGTTTTTTTTTTTTTTTCCCTGTAGGCAATATGAGTTTCACATTTGACTTCACTAGGAACAATTGAACAATAAAGTAGAACAGTATAGTGAGTCATGTCTTATGGTGGGAAAGGACTGGCTAAAGGTTAGCGTTTGGAAAGCACAAGGGCACTTCTCCTTATTTCTTGCAATGTGAGAAATATCCTTGAGCAAAACACTTCTCTGTCCTTTCCCTCCTCTTACTGCAAAAGTGGAATAATACTCTTCACCTCTTATATAAAGTACTGTGTGGAGGACAAGTGCGCTATAAAAGCTGAGAGAATGACAGTATGAGAAAGCCACCAAACGTAAATACAGGCAATGGCATGGAAATACTTAGCTTTATCCAGTCTTTTTCTTTTTTTCTTGAATGACGTGGGGGATAATGACTACAAGGTTTCTTGTCCACTAAGTTGACATTTCTGTATAAAGAGGTAAAAGTGTATTGTCATTAGAGTTTTTGCTTTTCCAAGTATTTCAGCAAGGATTTGATGGACAGATCACTGATGTTCACTTGGAACATTACAAAATACAGGAATTGCCAATACTGCATTTACCTTAAGATTTCACTATGATATACTGTCCAAAGGAACATTGGTGAACATTTTGGACACAAAATAACTGTGGTATTTTGCTAACTGCAGAATAGTACTGTATAATCCATTACTGAAAAATAAAACTACTGGATATTTAATCAAGATTACGTTAAACATTCAAATAGGTTTCCTAGGAGTCTTTTCAGTATTTTTGATTGTCAGGAGGCAAGAATAATTTTCTGTACTTCCCTTTTTTCCTCCGAGGAACGTTTAAATGGGTTTCCTTTCTTATCTAAGTGTATATAAGTTATAAGTTTTTGTAAAATGTTTCCTTTACATCACCAAGTAGCATTCAGATGGTGTACTTCTTCCATAAAGAGATAATCAAACTCTGAGTGTAATATTCACAGTATACACTAGAAGGAAATAACAGTATCCATCCTGATTATTTAGACCCAAATTTCTTCAGCAATTTTGAAGAAAAAATTAAATTATTGCAGTTGGCACTCACAGGCACACTGCAAGCCATCTTTACTTTCTTAAAAGACTAGTCCATTTCAAATAGACTTATATTCTGTTAACTCCTTCTGAACAGTTCCTTTAGCTGATGCCATAAAGAAAGTCAACCTTGAGGACTAATTCTTTTAAGCTACTCATCCATGAAACAATAAAATTATGATTTTGCATCTGCCTTTATGATCATGTTTATTCAAAAGTAACTAAGAATTTTTTCCTCAGCCAGACATAGAGTAAGATCACAGAACAGTAGTGAAATGTGCACTTCGGTCTGACTGTGATGTAGTTCTGTGAAGCCCAACAGGACTGCACCAAACAATTTTTGCTCTTGAATGAAAATCTTGCTGTCAGCATCAGACTAAAACAACTGAAAAACTGTGGAGGAAAAGGAACCTTTCTAATCAAAGAGATGGGAGGTGAAACTGAAGCAACTCCAAGTAGCATGTCATCTTCCCTTATAGTTAAAGCAGAAATGCATTAAATATATATAACCAAAAGATTTATTTCTTTTTAATTGAGTTCTGCAACAGCACATATATTGACTCCCAATAACTTCTGAGTTGTTTAAAACTAATTTTTGTAAGATCTTTTTTGTATGTGTGCTGTCTGTATTTGCCTGTTTGCCTTTAATTCCCCCTAGAGCTCTTGAATGCAGCAGACATTTGAACAAAACAGTGAAAAAGATATGTCAAAGATAAGAAAATCCTGCTACAGAAGGGTAGACAATAAAGACCCCATGTATTTCCTGACTAACTGACAGACTGTATATCTTCTTTAGTATCAACGGCTCGATGCCTGAGTAGAGACCAGTGACGAGTGGCACTCCTCAGGGGTCGGTATTGGGACCAGCGCTGTTTAACATCTTTGTCCATGATGTGGACAGTGGGGTTGAGCGCACCCTCAGCAAGTTTGCCGACAACACCAAGCTGTGTGGTGCGGTCGACGTGCTGTAGGGAAGGGATGCCATCCAGAGGGACCTTGACAGGCTGGAGAGGTGGGCCCATGCCACCCTTATGAAGTTCAACAAGGCCAAGTGCAAGGTCCTGCACATGGGTCGGGGCCATCCCAAGCCCAAATACAGGCTGGGCAGAGAATGGATTGACAGCAGCCCTGAGGAGAAGGACGTGGGGGTATTAGTGGATGAAAAACTGAATATTTGCCAGCAATGTGTGCTCACAGCTCAGAAAGCCAATTGCATCCCAGGCTGCATCAGAAGCAGCGTGGCCAGCAGGTCGAGGGAGGGGATTCTGCCCCTCTGCTCCGCTCTGGTGAGACCCCACCTGCAGTCCTGCGTCCAGCTCTGGGGTCCTCAGCACAGGAAGGACAGGGACCTGTTGGAGTGGGTCCAGAGGAGGGGCACAAAAATGATCAGAGGGATGGAACACCTCTCCTATGAAGACAGGCTGAGAGAGTTGGGGTTGTTCAGCCTGGAGAGGAGAAGGATCCAGGGAGACCTTATAGTGGCCTTCCAGTACTTAAAGGGGGCCTACAGGACAGATGAGGAAGGACTCTTTAACAGGGGCTGTAGTGATAGGATGAGGGGTAATGGCTTTAAACTGAAGGAGGGTAGATTTAGATTAGATGTGAGGAAGAAATTCTTCACTGTGAGGGTGGTGAGGCACTGGCACAGGTTGCCCAGAGAGGCTGTGGCTGCCCCATCCCTGGCAGTGTCCAAGGCCAGGTTGGATGGGGCTTTGAGCAACCTGGTCTAGTGGAAGGTGTCCCTGCCCATGGCAGGGGGGTTGGAACTAGATGATCTTTAAGGTCCCTTCCAACCCAAACCGGTTTACCATTCTGTGATACTATGATCTGTTGTGGTTTAACCCCAGCCAGCAGCTTAGCCCCATGCAGCCACTTGCGCACTCCCCCCCCAGTGGGATGGGGGAGAGAATCGGAAGGGCAAAAGTGAGAAAACTCAGGGGCTGAGATAAAGACAGTTTGATAAGTAAAGCAAAAGCTGCATGTGCAAGTAAAGCAAAACAAAACAAGGAATTCATTCACTACTTCCCATCTGCATGTAGGAATTCAGCCATCTCCAGGAAAGCAGGGCTTCATCACATGTAATGGTTATTTGGGAAGACAAACGCCGAAACTCCAAACACCACGCCCTTCCTTCTTCCCCCAGCTTTTATTGCTGAGCATGACATTATTATGGTATGGAATACCCCTTTGGTCAGCTGTCCCAGCTATGTCCTCTCCCAGCTTCTTGTGCACCCCCAGCCTTCTTGCTGGTGGGGCAGTGTGAGGAGCAGAAAAGACCTTGATGCTGTGTAAGCACTGCTCAGCAACAAATAAAAAATAAATCCCTGTGTTATATCATCACTGTTTTCATCACAGATCTAAAGCATAACCCCTACTAGTTACTATCAAGAAATTTAACTCTATCCCAGCCAAAACCAGTACAGTATCAACTCACACTGATACTCAACTTCATGTTGCAAATCCATAACTTAGGCCTAGCTTAACTGTAGTCCTCATTAACATATTTCTGACAGAGGGAGGATGCACTGTTGGATTTATTTTAATCGCTGGATTAGAGGAAATGTTGATGTTCAGAAAAGTTAAATTGTCAAACAATTTGTAGCTTTTACTAAATAATGTGAACTTTGGAAATTATGTACCTTAATCATTGAATTAGAGGAAAAAAGACACTATTTGATCATCTCTTTTCCCTGAATAGCACCTATAACACCTAATAAATCTAACAAAAAATCAAAATGTTCTGTTTCAGGAATGTTAAAGTTGAATCTATAACTGTTTCCAGTTTAGAGCTGGAAGCGCAGTGCTAATCTATTTCTTCCTAAATTCCCAGATATTTTTGCCTGTCTGCTTTTCTGGTGCATGCAAGATTCGCCAACAAAACCAAAAGTAATATTCAGCTCTAATTCAGAATGTTTCTCCACCTTAAGGACTGGTTTAGAGGAAAGAACAGATTTGGCTTAAGTGGCACAGGAATCCATGGGATCTTCTGGTACTGAGCTGAATTCAGTTGTAGAGACAGCCTAAACCCTGTCATAAATCACAATTGCTTGTTTTGAGAATCCCTAAAAGCCCTGTGTGTGCAAGGATGTTTGTTATACAAGAGACTAAACATTTACAGAGCAGTAGCTACATTCTCAAAGTTATGTCAACACTGAATAACAGAGAGTTAAGGCAATTTAAAAACTTCTAGTCCTTCAGAATTCTCTTGGAATATGGTATTGTAACATCATAGCTGGCCAGGTCTTCTTGCTTATGTTGAATATTACTGATTTACTGATTGATAATTGTCTGTAAAATGTAATCCTATTGTTATAAAAAATATGGCTTATTGCCTAGATTGGCCTATTAAAAGAAACATATATATGAAATTAACCTTTAAGGTGATAATCACATCATTTTAAAATGGAGCTTTGTCCTCTCTCATCGCCACTAATTTTAGTGTGGTAATTAATTGTGAACAACTACTGCAGAATCTGGTCCCTGGTTAATTCTCCTGTTGAGCAATTTTCTCGCAACTTCCCCTCGATTATGCAGGGTAAACTGCATTTTAAGGTGTGCACTCTTAAAGTGTGCAGGTACTTGCTCACTGGCTGTTAGACAGTGAATGGGGGCAATTTTGCTCAGATGATGGGCTTATCTCCTGTTAATTCATGCTCCCGCCAGAGCAAGACTATTGATGTTTAGCTGCTCCAGTCCAGCAGATTCAAATGCTGTTCCCAATGCAGTTCTTACTGCTAATGTCAAAGGGACCCATGTGTTTTTAATGATGTGATTCACTGACAAAGAACATAAGCAAGTGAAATCAAACTGTATCCAGGAAAATCCCCAAACCCATGCTCAGAACAGGGTGTCTGGCACTGCATCACACACAAAACAAATAGTATTGCCAGTGAAGATTTTATTATTATTATTATTATTATTATTATTATTATTATTAATCCTTTTTTCTTAGATGTATGAATCCTAAGGCCCACTTTTTTTAATATGGACTTTTTTCTCAGTCCCAAGCAGCTAGTGCTCCCTACATGAAGGGAGAGAATTTAAAATTAAATTGAAAGTCATAGCCAGTGGCAACGAAACAGGTATAACTCCATTAAGTTTTCCATGACAATTTCTGAATGTAAATCATGTGTTTTGCTAAGTGAAATCTTATTGAACTTGAATCTATGCATTCCTTGTTCAAATGCAAAGGAACCAGCATGAATCACCAACTAGGGATGATGGGGGACTGCATTAATTGAGTTTATTTCCAAAGCTGAACCACAACCTACAAATTATTATTTTACTCTTTTAAACCTGTGCAATTTCCTACTTATGATTACTTTTTCACTAAGGTGTTGACAGTCCCCCAGGCTTAGGATATGAAAAACTTAATCAAACTGATAATTAATTTGAGATCCAAATTCTTCCCTCCATTCATGATAAAAATTAGGTGACTGTGTGAACAGTCTCACTGAAACCCACAGGGATGCTACAAGAGGGAAGCATTGCTAAATTTTTAATGGCACTACAGCCTGATTTCAATGCTTCATTTAAAGAACATGTGGATTTCCACCAGCCACCTTGGAATCAAAAATCTCACTTCCAATTGCCAAACTTCTGCAATAATACTGTAGCTGTGTTAGTCTTGTGTTTAATAAGTTGGATATGGGCTAAGATATGTTAGGTATTTAGATCACTTTTAACAATTTAAACTTCACTCATTTGCACCATAAATGAAACTCTTGTGTGAGCATAGGGGAAAAATTTCGTTTCCATTCCAGCTGCAATAATATCTGCAAAGACTATAAATTTGACATTTGCAATCTTCAAATGAGCAGCTGCATTAGGAAAGAAACATGTGAATATATCAGGATAGCTGAGAAATATAAATTGACAAGTGTCTAAAACTCTCAATTCTCATTTATTTTAATTTATTTATTCATCAAGAATACAAATTCTGGTCATGAATGGACTAATTCCTGATCTCATAAAACTCTAAGAAGCCAAAATAACTCTAGCTTTTATCTAGAGGAGGGTGATGTAATTGGAAGCTGGAATTGGTCCACAATCTCAGTTTTGCTTTAAATAATTATTTTTTTCTTAGGATAGCAAGACTTTGTAGCCATTAGTTCATGAACCCAACAGCCCAGACACCCTAACTCTGGTAAGTTATGTCATGCCAGCTGACATGTAGTAATTTTTCATGTACGTATTCTTAGCTCTCAGCATCTGCAAGGCTTAGCTTAGAGTGCAACAAAAGAGGTTTTGATAAAACTGTGCTGCCCTGTACACCTTCAGGTTAATGTCATGCCCATGAACAGTTACCAAGGGCCAGCTGATGCACAGTAACTTCCTAAATGGTGGCACTGGCTCATGTGTGTAAGCAGCTCTAGAGTTATGTCATCTGTCTTCGCTTCCTTCAGTTAACTGTGCCCTTGTTCTCTGCTATATGTGAAATCTGTATAACAAAGCTGTAACTATAACTGTATGTGAAAAAATAATCTGAAGATGTGGACTCCATACCTTTTGTATGTCTGGAGACATTTCAGGAATTCTGAACATTAGAATGAACTTTCGATGACTGAGGAATAAATCATTTTCATGGCCCAAAAAAATGAGCCCCAGCTTTTATACCTTGTATTAATTATCCCTCAGTTGTGCAGTCAGAAAGAATCTCTCCTTATTCAAGCTACAACAGTACTACGTTGATCTAATCACATATTGCTCAAGTAAAATCAAATAATCAACTCAGATAATCCAATATTTGCCTCAGGTAATGCCAATATGATGGGAATGGTGCGTTCTGTTCACCGCAGATAAGAAGAGAGGAAAAACCTTCTTCTTCTGTAAAGGTATGACTCATCACGGATGGAATTCATACATTGCAGAATAGTATGGTCTTTCAGCTACTGATTAAGTCTTAGCTAAGCTCAAGTAAAGGGTGGAAGGCACACATATGCTTATGCAATAATATGACATTAAACACATGAACAATTCTAGCTGTTCTTTTTATTTCAAAAAAAAAAAAAAAAAAGCCATCACTGAGGGACATGCCTTTGAGATGTTACTTTGCAGTTTGAGTGTGTTTTAATTCATCTTCCTAACATTAGTTGTGATGTTTCTGGGGTAAAGAATTATTTAATTCCAATTCAAACTGGCAAAGGCTTTTAGACTACCAGACACACCTGCAAAGTTCTGCTGGTGTTTCCAAAATCTAAAAGTTCTTGATGTATAATTATAATGTCAGAGCCACATGAAAGCAGGCTAGTAAAGTTTAAACAGGGTGCAGAAATGTGAGCTCCTTTTAGAGCGTTCTGTACAAATATCATTGGTTTTGATTAAAGCTAGTTTTCTTCTCCTCATCAAACCTTTAGCAAAATAAGCTAAGACCTCCACATGCTCAGCACTGCAGGCTGGCGGTTTCTACCTAGTCACATTTGATCTATACTATAGTAAGATGCTCCTGGCAAACTAAAAGAGTATGGGTTTTGCCACTTGAAAGATGCCATTACATCAGTAAATCTTCTGCCATCTCCACATGCTTTTACAACTCTCTGAAATAGATCTGAAGAATAAGACATTATTTCATACACAGCTTATCATGGCAGTGTTTCAGAGTGCGATTCAGCTTAATTTTAGACTAAACTTGAGGTTAAGTTCACCTGCTCCCTATATAGTCAAAGATGAGACATTATCTGTGTAAAACTTCTGTGTCACATACATACTCAGGGACATGTACACATCAGGTCACGAGGGGCATTCAGATGCCCTGCATTATTTCTTCTCTGACAATCTGACAACAGAAGTAGTATAAATGACTAACTTAAGACCAGATATCTAACTTCAGGGAAATAAAGTTACAGGAGAGAAATCTGACTCTTCATAGCTATTTTCAGTCAATAGCCATAAGCAGTAACGCTCATAAATTTTGCCTTATGGGAATATAGGCAATTACTGTGTTTAGTATTCTTACTGTATCTTGCCTCAGAATAAAAGTTATGCTTGGTCTATATTAATTGATTCAGACTCAACTCCATATACAAACCAACGACTCATTTTTCTCATTTGGAATTACATTTATTGTTTGTCAGTGTAAGATCTTTGCTGATGTCCAAACTGTGACTCATTGTATTTGTTACATTTCTCTTCAGAAACCAAAAAATAGACTAGACTATATCAGTTGGAAGGGACCTACAATGATCATCTAGTCCAACTGCCTGACCACTCCAGGGCTGACCAGAAGTTAAAGCATGTTATTAAGGGCATTGTCCAAATGCCTCCTAAACACTGACAGGCTTGGGGCATCGACCACCTCTCTAGGAAGCCTGTTCCAGTGTTTGACCACCCTCTCAGTAAAGAAATGCTTCCTAATGTCCAGTCTGAATCTCCCTTGATGCAGCTTTGAACCATTCCCACGTGTCCTATTACTGGGTACCAGGGTGAAGGGCTCAGCACCTTCCTCTCCATGTCCCCTCCTCAGGAAGCTGGAGAGAGCAATGAGGTCGCCCCTCAGCCTCCTGTTCTCCAAACTAGACAACCCCAGAGTCCCTAGCCACTCCTCGGAGGACATGCCTTCCAGCCCTTTCACCAGCTTTGTTGCCCTCCTCTGAACGCATTCAAGGACCTTCACATCCCTCTTAAATTGTGGGGCCCAGAACTGCACACAGTACTAGAGGTGAGGCTGCACCAGTGCTGAGTGAGATGAAAAGGCATGAATATCACTGTGGGAGTAAGCTCTCCTTTTTTATTTTGCCTTTTCAATATTAAATGAAGTCAAGATCAGTTTGTGCCCATCTCCAGATATATACACATTTGGGGTTCATGTATAGACCAACATTTATATATCTGGTAACACCAGTTCTCACTGGCAGACCAAGAGTGTGGTTGGATCAACATTCAGTCTGCAATGGGAGCTCTGTGAGTCAATGTCTATCCATCAACACATCCTGTGCAATTTGGAGTGTCTCAAGTGCTTCAGAGGAACCAAAGTTGAGGTGATAGAGAAAAACCTAGTTCTTGAAAGAGGCAGATGTAAGAAATACTTGCTACAGCTAAAATCACTGCTAGCAAGATGTCACTAGGAAGTTACACTGTGACAAAGCTGTAAAATACAATGCATGGGAGAAAAGTTAGGCATCCAACTACCTTGGTAAGTTAGGAGAAGCTTTCCAAATTTTCTGTCATGCTTAGATGTTACTCTGCTGCCATAACAATAAGCCACAGACCCCTTCTCTTCCTTTCCACCACCTCTTCTCTCTCCATCTTCTCCCAACTGCATGTCATAAGTATAATCACTCTCCTTCCTGGAGCACAAGAACAAAGCAGCTCTGTCAGTCCAGGTTCCATCCCAGCACAGGGGAACCATGCTAATTCCTTCCAAGCAGCCACGGGCTGGAGACTTTAGAGTTTTCTTACCATATACAAAATAAAAACTATACTGTAAAAAAAAAAAAAAACAACTATGACCATTCACTGAGAATGGACAAAGCTGACATCCTGATTTTTAATATTACAGAATTCATATCTGTATTGTTGTTTCAGTTCGGCAATATTCTGAATGCTTTAAGGTGTTTACAGTAATCAGTATAAATACATTATATATTAGTGGATTTTAACTAGAACTGGATCTAAATTAATACATGAACCTTTACACAATACAAGGGAGACTGGTAAAAATAAATCTCAAACTACTGAATATAAAGTCAAAAACAAGTTTCCCACTGCCCTCCAGTCTCTGCAATGGAGAGAGCTGAGGTTGCCAGTAATGTAAAGCCTGAAAGATTCAGAATGTGAATCTGAACCTCCTGGCATATCTTTGGAGGTGTTTGTTAGACATGGGAAGGAAAGTGGTTTGAAGAGTGTGCTTCGTCATGAGTATGTGGGCTGGGAACATACTTTGTCCCTGCTGCAAATGTGGAAACGGCATCTTTCCACTTAAGACGGTGCTCTCCTTCAATAAATAAAAGGCATAAAAATCACAGGTTAAGTGTGCATGTACCAGAAGGGTATGTACAGACAGTAACTAGAATTTAAGTACTGATAGAACAGGAATGTAGCACTTAGCATTGCAAGATTAATTCTGCTTTTCAGAGCGCTTCCACTCATCACCCTGCTTACCAGCAGATGGAGGTGAGGGACAGGTTACTTTTTGTTTCAGTACATCACAATGGAGTAGGCACAGCAGCCATCAGAGAACTCTGAAGCATCACACTCAGCCACTCAGCAGTCGTACTTGTGTGCTGGAGCAATACTTTGTACCACTTCAGTTTATAACTTAGTCATAATTAGCTGCATTGTCAAAAAAATTTTATAGGTGTTTATTTCCCCCCCAGACAGATAATTAATTACCTCTCATTGGTAGATTTATACATAAGGAGCCACAGGTTGTTTGTTCTTCAGAATACAAAGATAAAAATGTCTCTGTAAAAGTTTAAATGATTTTTGTACACATACAGTAAACATACAGATTCATGTAATCGGAAAATATTTACATACAGGTATCTTACACATACGCATGTGCATAGCTGGATGCACAAAGGAAACAAAATATTGCTTGACCTGGGTTTTCAAAAAGGTTTTTGCTGTTCTGTTGGGTGGTAAAGGAAGGATCCTCCCTATTCAAGCTTAACATTGGCCTGTGAATACAGAACTAGAAGTTCCATGGCTCTGCCCTTTTTACTGAGTCCATAGACACAATTTGTCCAGTCCCAAAACAAAATATTGAATAGGGAATGGCAAACCTAACGGATTAGGTGTGGACTGTAGAAAAACAATCGAGGAAAAACATTGTGTCCATTCATAAGAGGCTAAAAAGAGAAGAAAATGTTTGCTTGATTGGTTCCCAGGAGGTTTAACAAGGCTATTCCACAAGGACAGATCCTGAGAGCTCAGCTGGTGCAGCACTGCTGGGACTGATGCCAGGAAGGCACTTAAAGTAGAGCCAGAGCACAAATCTTGGGCTGTGTCCCTCCCGCCAGAGCAGAGTGAACCATTGCATTCTGCATGGCCAGCTCTTCCAGGAATCCCTTTTTAGAGAAACTAATGCTTTATTTTGAGAAAAAAAAAAAAAAAAATCTGAAGGTAGCAGTGGTGAAATGTTCTCTCGTGTGAGTTTTACTGCAGCAACAAAGACTTCACCCTACTTGAATTTTGTAATGCATTGTTTCTTCTAAAAAACTACATAATAACTCTTAACAACCGAAGAGTGAGTGCCCCCTTAAAAATTAATTACTAGGAGAAGGAGACCACACAGAGCTGAAGGTATTAAACTGTATGGAGACTAGATAGCCTGATAAAAACATCTTGGCAGAGAAGTGGTTCAGGTGTTTTACATGTCAACTTCAGCTTTAATCTTGACTAATGAACTGAACGCAGATTTTTTTAATCTTTTTTTCACTCACTAGCAAAGCCTGTTTGTGTTCTTTTCACTGAATAAGACAAGAAAAATCTTACATCCCGATTCTGAGTCTCCTTCTCAATTCTCACTAGAAGAATGAGAGATAAAAAAATATGGTTTTATGCCAATGTAATGATTTTCTGCATAGCCTTAAATTACACTCAGTCCTAGCAAATTTATCACATGCTATACAGGAATTTACTAGGTATTACCATCTCATCAAAAACACTGATGTTAAGAAGTAAAGGGAACAAATTAGGTTCCTAAAAATTGTGTGGTGCTATTTAAGACACCCTAGAATAACCAAGATCCTTGGAGCACAGCTCCCAGCAGAAATGCCAGAGACCCCTGGGGAGACTCCAGCCCTCTGGAAAGTTACCTGGAGGCCAGGAAGGATATTCCAGCACACCAGTTAGGCACCTGAATTCCACCCAAAATATACTCACCTTTGTAAAGCAAGATAGAGGTTCAGGCTCTGCTAGATAAATGAAGGAGGCTAAAGTGAAACTGTATGATGACACTGCTATGTAACTTTAACATTTAGATGGAAAAAGCTGCTGAATGCACTGTGTTTATTGACTTTCATAAGAGGATTCATTATGAACCATGGGATGAACGCAAGAGCTAACTGCTTTACAGAAAAGCAGGTGCCAACAAGAGATTGGGATTCACACTCTTTTCTTGCATTCAGATTTCCAAGTTTTACCTTTCAAAAGAGAGGTCAGAGCTACTCTGCTTTGGCAATGGAGAGTGAGGAGGTTTTCCCTTGCATTCAGTAATCACTGGCTAACCCATCCACTCAGGATGAATTTTTATTCTTCAGGATGGGTTTCATTCTTTCATGGGTTTCATGGTTCATCAGCCAGAAGAGGATGCAAATCTGTATTTTCTACCTACCTGGAGAATATATCCGGCTGTTTTGCATACGAGTACCATCTGCTCCAGCAATTCTGCTTTGCAAAAAGGAACTGAGGTTTACTGGGCTGAGAGTACAAGCATCTGAAGATAACAAATGGTAAGACCTAGATTCTAGTTTTTGTCATGAGGGCTACTATACATTTTTCCCCATATAGTATGCATAAGCAGTCTTTTAAGTAGGGATCAGAACCTCTAATTCCCTGCACAGATCCGAAATTACCATTTAGTGCATTGGCAGGGTATCTGCACTGAGCACGGAGTGTGTCATAGAGTAATTTATTGGAGAATTTAATGGACTTGCCTAAAATTGACTTGAATATCTTGTAGAATTTCCTTCTAAAACTGTCCAGAATTTTTAATTTGAGCTTGTTGTCACATCAATAAATTCTAAAGATAGTCTTAATCTTAAGTTTCACTCTGGCATAGTATTTCCTTTATTATGGCTTTCAAGTTTTAAATAGCACAAAGCTTAAATAAACACAAACACATGGTGAATATCAGCCCATTAATTGGTTTAAATAACTCCTAAAAATACTGCAGAACATTGACTTTTAATGATTTTCTAGAGATTAGTTTGAATTGGATATGTTGGCCACTATGTATTTGCAGAAGGAAAAAAGATGGATAAAGGTATACCACAGCCATAAGACACCACTTCTAAATTCAATTACTATATTTTAAGCAATTACATTTTGTATTTGAATTTTATGTAATACATATAATTTTATAGGTATATACTTATATAATACAATAGTATATTGTATTATGGTTTATATATGGTTATATTTCCTGCTAGAAGAGAGTAATCTTTAACCCGTAGCTCACACTTATCAACTTAGCAAGTTTAGCCCATACGTCAAATTTATCAAGCTTTATCATCATAACAATGGAACAATGCGATACAGTTAACAATAAAATCTTTAGGTTAGGGTTATTTTTATGCCCACATAATTTTGTAAGTTTTATTCTTTATTTTATAGGACACACAAGTACTTTGAGTCTGCATGTGGTTCTTAAATCTACTGTTCTAACCACCTACTAAAGTTAACTGCTCCTTCAAGAACACTTGGGAAATTGTCCTCAGGACAAAAGCAGAAGCAAGGCATAGTTTCATGGTTCCTTTGCCCGATCATCTGCACCTATAACAAAACTCCACCTTGACTGCAGGTGACAACGCTGCTAGAGATGCTTATATGTAACAGGGTAAAACCTAGCAGTGTTACAGCTTTTGCAAAACAAAAGTTGCTCTGTTTAGAAAACCAAAACTTAACACATAGGGACAAGACAGGAGAGTCTGTTTAGTGGCTATGGATGGCGAATGGAAGAAGGGTTGAAAACCAGTATTTCTGGGCCACCAGCCTGAGTTCACTTGTTTCCTCTCTAAATAACACTCAGGTGTTGTTTAGGTGCTTAAAGGTATGTCATGCCATTAGCAGGCAGCTTGACACTGAGCAAATGTCCAGATTTGCTACCTGATTCCCTGTATTTCAGGAAAGAGCAATCCAATACTGCATAAACTCTTCTAGTCATCCAGTGCTGTTCTTCCTCTCTTCCACATTAAATAGTGAATCAGATGCTTCTGATCAACTGAGTATTACTAACTTCCATTTAGCACTGTCAATTAACTCTGAGTGAGGATCTGACTTGGTTTTTAGACCACTGTAATTTTTCTCTTCTTAATGAGGGCTTCATTGTTAGTATTGCTGTTTCTGAAAGCTGTGCTGAAGAATTACTGTGAGTCTTAAGTATTTGAATAGAGAGAATATTCTCTTTCCCTGTTGATTCATGTCACTTGGGCTCAGCAAAAGCAGAACTGCCTGCTGTACATATGATCTGAGGATCACAGACTGTTTTGTCTTGAATCCTAAATAAAAATTATTAAGAAAACACAGGAAATCTTCACTTCATTTATCATGCTCATACTTGCTTGGAAGAAGAGTAGCATCTCTTAAGGTAATTCAGGTGCCCAGCCTGAGAAACAGTCTTCAGCAGAGGGCACTTTTTTGCAATTAATGCACATCATGCTCTCAAATTCAAAGCACAGATTTCCATAGAGAACATTCTTTACAGAAGACCAATGCATCATACAGAGTAGTCACAATATGGTTACTTGTGCACATAAATATGCATAGATATTATTTTCTTTCTTAACTCAAACAAAAGTTAGGTGGAACAGGTATATTACAAATCTTTGATTCTTTGAATGCATTTCTACCTTAAGATGAAATGTTACCTCTTTTTTTATGTATGTTTTTTATTTTAATTTACTCCTTTCCAAGGAAATTAATTCATATCCACAACCAATCTTGAAACAAGCCACCTGAATAAGGTAGATAGATGACTGTAATTTAAATGAATAAGAATACCATTTTAACAGTCATAGAAACTTAAGGAGAATAAGGATTAAATCTGGAGCTTCTTGGACTTCAATAAAAGTTAAATACAGGGACTTTAATAAAATTTAAATACAGTGCTATTGTTCAAAAGTGAACTCTGCTTTTGATGATAACCATCCTTTTATTGGTTGGATAACACCCCATTAGAATTTAGGGTGACCAGTAGTCTCTACAAGTTTTACATGTTTCTCCTAGCTCTCAGCTCTGTGCTAAGCTCATGTTTGATCTGTTACACCACTGTCAAAGAGAAATACTTCCACTGAACAGAACTGGGTGACACCAAACAACTGTGAACATCAACTCAGCTGTGTGTGCTATTCCTTCAGATATAAACATCTCCACATCTAATAATATCACAAACACAAACATCTTCCACCTGGTTCTTCCCACTCTAGGGACGTGCGTACAGTGAGCAAAGATGAGCGAACCTGGATTTGCTTTTGTGCTCCAGACAAGGCAACAACGACCCAGGCTGGGAAGCAGTGTGGCTGTGTCAGTTCAGGGCTGCATCCAAGCTGCTACGGACAGTGGCATGGTGTCACCCCAGCATGGCATGCTAATTTCCATGGGGGCTTTCGGACCCTTAAACGGGGGCAGAGATTTTGCATACAGCTGCCCATACAGACAGGTCCTAAGGCCCTTTGGGTGCATCTCTGTTAATAAATTAGAGACTGAGCAGAGGTGTGAGAGCAGCAATTTGGCCATTGCATTTTTACACTGACAGAGCAGCTCCTGCAGCATTTTGATATGGGCTGTCTCTCAACTCACCCTAGGTACGTTTGGGAACTGGCACAGACAAAAGACCATTCCTAAAGGCAATTTACAAGCAGTCACCCTGTCTTGGGACCCAGGACAGTCTAGTAACATACGGTCTGACCATGCCACCTCTGGTCACAGAACCAGAAAGCATACTCTAGCACTGTTTTAGTTTACAAGAAGAGATTTAACTCCTGATACCACTCTGCCCATGAATTATAAGTCTTGAAGCAGCCACATTCAGAAGATTTCTTTATCCTGCCACTTGCAACATTGTCTGAGAGTGACTATGCAATGATCTACTGGCTTTATATACACAGAATTCACTTTTGAGGCTCAGAAGCAGGCTATTGCACTCATTTAGCGCTGATTTAAGGAGCTGATGTACCTCTCACTGACATCAATGGAAAGATTCTCAGGGATGTCATAAGAGGGGAATCATGTCCCAGATCAGACAGAAAGGTGTCAGGCCCAAGGAGTTCTCCAGGGGAAATACTCTTGCTGCTGACTCCAGCAGAAAAAAGCAAGCCGTAGTTATACATTTATAATAAATCAAGGTCTAAATATGCACACAATGAATTGGATGCCTCAGTTCACATGTCAATATATTGGCAGAAGCTTTTTCATCTCTAGTCTAGTTCAGAACATAGCCATAATAAGCTTTTTTCTCATTTTAAACTTTTCTGTCCTAATCACAAATCATTCCAGCTGAGTAAAGTGAACTGATAAATCTGTCTCTTTTGTTATTATACTCAATTGATTAGTTCTCCTTCATCTCACAAGGGATGTACATGAAGCACCTTCTTGGTAGCTAGGTGTAATCTATTGTAGGCTGAAAATAATACTGAGTGAAAAAGTAAAGTTTTTATCAGATTTATTTCAAAAGTACAATAAATTATATTTTCCAGGTTCAGATCCAGTCATTACCATTAGGAAATGACTTTGCATCATTCAACATGTCTTTTAAACTTTCATGCATTTTTTTGCAATGTTAAGGGTTGAAAATGCTTTTTTTACAGTGGACATCAAAGCCAATTGACTCATAACCACATCCTAGATGGGATGATGATTAGGACTCAGTAAGGAAGCTGGAAGAATAATGACAGGGCAACTCTATCTGTAATATAGACAAAATTGTGCTTTCCCTTGATAATTTCCCACTGGATATTTGATAAATTGAGGCATATGAGAACCGATGTCAGCAAAAGGACTTGTGCAACAGCTCTGTTGTGTATGGCAGAATTTTCCTTGCAGGAATGCCACAACCTTAGAGTTTGCTCCTCTATGAAATCAAGTACTGTGAATGTGATATTCTTCAGGACATGATACAAACCACATTTTATCACCAGACATTTCCACTGAGGAAGGTTTTGAAGGCACTAGAGAGAACTGTGATCATTATAGTAAAGAATTACTGTTGGGGTGGGGAAAGGAAGGGAATGAAGTTTGTGACAGATTACCTGAAATTCCTTCACTTTGAGTGTAATTGTATTTTCTTGTGGAAGCGTGGAGATACGGGTCCCTTCTGGGACAAAGTCAAAGCAAACATAGAGAAATAAAACCATGGATGGGATATGGTTTTTTTGCTCACAGTATCACAGACTGCCAGAAGCAAAACTTGCAAGGATTTTTTCACTACAAAAGCCAAACTCTAGTTCTGTGATGAAAACTGGCCCTACTTCACTCTCAGTTTCCTATCTGCACTGTTCACAGGACCGCTTATGGAAGCATCCCAAATGCAAGTTGCAGAAGCAGCTGGTTCGACCAAACTAAAAGACTTTAAAACCTCAACTAAGGCCTCTAAAAGAAGCAGAGAAAAGAAGGAGCCAGTTACGGGCTGTCACGACCCGCGCCGGAGAGGCCAGGGCGGGCTGGCGGCGAGCGGGGAATTCCCTGGGGCTCAAGGAAGGGGCAAGGACAGCCGAGGGCCGGCGGGAGGCTTTCTTTCTTCCCGGCGGGAGCGGCCCGAGCTCGGGCCACCGGTGTGACAGGCAGCAGGCGGCGGGGTCTGCCACAGCAGGAGCGGGCGGGAAACTCCCTCAGCGAACCGTCCCTCACCCCCCCGGTACCGCCAGCCGGGCTCCTCTGGGGAGCGGAGCGGAGCGGAGCGGAGCGGGGCAGGGAGGAGAACGCGGAGAGCCCTCCCGCCGGGGCGGGGCGGCAGGTTCGCAGCGGACCCCCCGGCTTCCCGGGGGGCGGCCGGAGCCGCTCCTCGGCCCGGCCCGGCCGGGCGGGGGGGCGGGCGGGGGGGGGGGGG